>NC_068393.1:12827735-12972735 GCF_023724105.1 Carassius gibelio
CATGACATTTGACTGCGTATTGCTGACGTGACGTCACTGGTCAGAGATGAGTCACTTCTAAAGAAACTTATAAAGACTCTTATTAGCAGTTCTGCTAGAGCTTTTCCTCTAAGAGGAAACAAGATATTTCTTGTTAAACCTGAAAGATTTCTGTCACTCCATTGAAAGTCCATGCAAGTTAAACTTTCAAGGTCCAAAAAGGTCATAAAGGCATCAAAAGAATGCTAGAGTAAGTTTAAATGCAGAAACAAATATAGAGAAAAGGAAAAAAGTTGATTAATACGAGGTGCCTTTGTTATGCTGAGGATCTGTAATAGTTATCCGTTAGTATTTCCAATCATTTTATAGCAGTTCTGGCACAAGACCCCCAGAGGCTTTGCCATCTTTGGGCCACAGATGTTTTTTTTTTTTTTTGAGGCAATCTTCTCAGCTGGGAATGTAATGTGACTGATCACAAACAAGATTCAAGAAAACATTGCCATGGCTACATCTTTATGTCTGAATGTATGTAGAATATGCGGCTGGGCTGCTTTGAAAAATAGAGTGTTGAGGTGTTGATGGAGCAGGGATTTAGACTTAGACCAGGACATTATTTGGGCTGACTGGCACTCATAAAGGCTGAAGAAATTAAAGCCGACAGTAAAAGTCTTGTCTTAACTCAGGGAAGTTCAGAGATTTGTGCCAAGATAATAGCATGGTGCAGCAGTGTTTGGGTAAATCACAGGATCACACACATGACTGCATGCACACACACATACATCTACAGTAACAATTAACAGTAGCAATTTGGTGACAAAGTGACACTATTTTTAAAATAAAGAGCCTCTAAAGTTAAGCTGATTGTAGATCAAAGCTCACTTGTGCTCATTGCAGCTAATTACAGGTTACCTTAAAAAGGCAGCTGGAAAGTAAACAGTGCACCAGCCATCGAAGCAGTTCCAGTGATAATGTCCACTTTCCTGGTAATGCAAATGTTCAAGAGAGTGAATGGAAAGAGAGAGAATTGGGAGTTCCTGCAAACCGCTTTGAATGGTACTGTTTCAAAAAGATTTGCAAAATGTCTCTCCATTTTGCAAGAAAAGAAAATGAGTAAAAGATGTTCAAGATGAATAATGTATTAGTCTGATTTACTGATGGTATGAAAAGACAAAAAGCTTATGGAGCAGAGAAAGTTGTAGTGGAAGGTCTCATTTTAATTTACTTTGGTCTGTTTCTCACATAAAACTTTTGTATAACATCAGAAGACTTAGATATAAATCATGTAGGCTACTTTTATGTTAATGTTGTGGTGCTTTTGTCCTTTTAGAAACTTGAAAGTTACATTTCACATTCATTGTAATGGCATGGTGAATCGCTGCCAGTGATTTAAAATATCTTATTTATAAAGGTTTGAAATAACAGGAGTGTGAGTAAATGACTGGATGTTCATTTTTGGAACTTTAGGTGTCTCTTTTAGGTATAAAGTACTGATTACTGTTGCTTTCTGATCACAGCATCTGTTTTTTTGTTTGTTTTTTTTTTGTTTTTTTTTTAGCTTTTAGTTGAAGTATGGATGTTTTATGTGTTAACCACATATCTGCAGTTTGGCAACTCTAAAATTAAATCCACAAATGTCTCCCTGTAGGAATGCTTGAGCACCACGACCACTCCTGCATGATTCATACCCCACACATTCACCATCACACAGCCAAGCCATAACCAGTGCGCTCCATTTGGTTGAGCAGCCAAACATCTGCATTCACCGCAATACAAGTGCAAACTCTTATCCATGAGTGAACTCAGGCCTAATTACAAAATAGTCCCCAAAATCCTCCATATATGACCCTAGACGAAGTCTTTATTGCTCATGAAATTAAGCTTGGATTTCCAAACAGCTGGGACATGGTGTCAGGGCTCCACCATTTCACTACTGCTTGCGACAATGAAAAAATATTTAGGAGCACCAGTGCGATTGTATTTTTTTATGTATGTGCTCAGGGGGTGTCAAAGGTTTCTACTTACGTGTTTTTGCAATTTCTGTTGATTCATTGTTAACCAGAATCCACTCACTGCTCAAATCACTGGCATTTTGTTCAGTGCTGAGTTCTGCACGCTCACAAATCCTCTCATTTTAACAAAGTGTGGACAGGGTCTAAACAAGAGTTCAGTGTTCAGTGTAGGGAGCTTCGTTGATTATAATGGAACTTTATGAGATCGCGATGGACTGAGGTAAGTGACAGCTTTTAATGATTATTAAAGGAGCTTGCAAATGTTATACCGATTTAATACAACAGTACAATAAACAAAATTAAGCAACTTATATTCTCTGACTATACTATCACCTGATTTTGCTCTATTTCATCAAAGAAAATAGTTTCAAACAAAGTCACAGCTGAGCCACTGCACATCTCCAAGCACACACAGCAGTTTTTCGTTTATGAATGAAACTATTGAGTCAGTAATTCAAGTTCCCGTTCATAAAGATTTCATAAAGCTTAGTTCCTGAAATTATCTTTTCCAACAAATCAATTGAATGATTCAGTGATAAAGTGACTTACCACCACTTACTGAAAGTTTTATTTTTTATTTTTTAAAAGATAAATTTTAGTTATTCAAATCATTTAATATTCAAAATTCTATATATAAATCATGAATATTTGAATAATACTGATCGGTTAATATTGATTTCTTGATTGTTAACATTCTTCTTATTCAATTTTTTAATTAGAAGTTTCAAATGATTCCGATGATGAGGAACACAGGTTTATAGCACAGTGTTCAACACATTTAGCGATAGAGACTGTTCTCATCATGTCTTTTGTGCACCATCTAGTGGCTAATTAGTTAAATGTACAAAGGGAATTGTGTGTATATAAATCTATAACTTACATATTCATACTAATGTAAAAAATATATCACAATATATTGTATGAAGTATTTCATATAGAAATATGAATATGAATATATATATATATATATATATATATATATATATATATATATATATATATATATATATATATATATATATATATATTTTTTTTTTTTTTTTTTTTTTTTTACTATTTATGACAAAACATGAACTAAATATTTTTGGACTGTATACGGTATATAGAACTGTGTTTTTATATATAAAACAATGATTGTTTAATTTGATAATCTATATTAAATATAGATTTTACATAAAATTTTGTCTTATAAATATATATTTTGTACAAATTATAACAAAATAAATGTTGAAGCAGATTATCATTCCATAAGCAATAAACATATCTAAAAAAGTGCATTAATAATGCCAAAAAAACAGCATGTGAGACTCACGGCAGGTTGATCCAGGCCTCAGGGTAGAAGCTGTTCTCTTTTAGGAGGTTGTGACTGAGATCTAACACCTTCAGGTGGACACACTTATCCAAAAGCTTGTCCTGCACTTCCACTATTTGATTGTCCTGCAACCTCAGGACCTGCAAATACACCAAGATGAGTAAAATGTAGAAACCATAAAGCTATACATAGAAGCAAGTGACTGAAACATTGGCTAGGTTGCAGAACTGACCTCTATAGATGGGGGCAAGTCTGCTGGGATAGCACTGAATCTGTTTTTATCCAGTCGTAAAAACTTGAGTGCCTTCAGAGGTTTGAAAGCAAGGGGTTCAATGCTGCCCCCATAGAGAATGTTTCCTGCCAGTTCTAAGACTTTTAAGTTAGACAGGCCTGCAGAAAACGAAATCTATTAGTTATTAAAGTTAAAGGTGTATCAGTAATTTCTTTTTATTTTGAAATATCCTAGACTTATTCTGACACCTAGTGGTGTGGATGTAACAAAACAAACAAACCCACCCTGTTGAAAAATAAACCAGCATATGCTGGATAGGTATGTAATGAGGCTGGGATGCTGGTTTGAGCTTGTTTAAGCTAGTCCTTTGTTGGTTTATGCTGGTCCTTAGCTGGTAATGTGCTGGTCCTAAAGTGGTCCGACCATCTTAAACCAGCAAAGGACCATCTTAAACTAGCAAAGGACCATTTTAAACCAGCAAAGGACAGCTTAAACCAGCAAAGGACCAGCTCAAACCAGCAAAGGACGAGCTTAAACCAGCAAAGGACCAGCTTAAACCAGCTCAAACCAGCAAAGGACCATTTTAAACCAGCAAAGGACCAGCTCAAACCAGCAAAGGACCAGCTTAAACCAGCAAAGGACAAACTCAAACCAGCAAAGGACCATTTTAAACCAGTAAAGGACCAGCTTAAACCAGCTTAAACCAGCAAAGGACCATTTTAAACCAGCAAAGGACCAGCTCAAACCAGCAAAGGACCATTTTAAACCAGCAAAGGACCAGCTCAAACCAGCAAAGGACGAGCTTAAACCAGCAAAGGACCAGCTTAAACCAGCTTAAACCAGCAAAGGACCAGCTCAAACCAGCAAAGGACCAGCTTAAACCAGCATCCCAGCTTTAAAACATACCTAACCAGCATATGCTGGGTTTTTTTTACAGGTTTTTAAAACAATAGGCATTATATGGTATACCAACTTTGTAAATAGTTACAGATAAGAAACTATGCTTAATACACTGAGCAACTACAAGTGTTTCAAGGTTGCTATGTGAGACAAGTGACAAATTAAAATATTACATGTCACTATATATGCTCAAAATATAAAACATGTTTGATTTCCTCTGACTGTATGGAATCATAGTCTGAAGATAAAAAATTGGAGTCTGCTCATCTACTACTACATGATTTTCTGTGAAATCTGTCGTCTTAAATCTGCGGACTGGCTCTGACTGACTGATCTATAGCGTCAACTGTTCCAGACTGTAAATCAGGGTAAAAATCTGCAGTGTATTCCAGCCTTTAGATGTACTGTATCTTATGAACAAAAGAATCCAGCAGCAGGGATGTTATTAAGATAAAGGAAGTAATATTCGGCTGGTCATGTGATCTCAACATGTTGACCCCCACCAGGCAACTCGTAATAAAAGAGCTTTAGTTCAGCTACTGATATGAGACTAGATTATATCTCCTTTGAGTGTAAATTATTTAAAATATTGTTTTCAAAAGTACTACTAAATTAATAAGCAACTGAACTGAATGAACTCAAAAACAGAACAAACCTTTGAAGCTGTGTGTAGCCAGTTGGTTTATTTTATTGTTGTTTATCTTTAGATCCTCCAAAGAAGATGGCAGGCGTGGAATTGCTGTAAGTGCATTGTCATCAAGTTTCAGACTCTTCAGTTTTGTCAGATTCTGTTAAAAGAGCAGAAAAATGCTTGTCTACTGGGTACTTTGTGGTTACATCCTGTTTGTTTTGGGCCTAGTGATTTATGAGACTGAATTTTAACACAGCAATGTTTCCACTGTGCCAATCACCAAATGAAAAGCATGTTTGCACAGTTTGTTTTGTTATTTTAATGATAAGACATATATTTCAAACCCTGCTGCCCTGGACTATCGGAGCTGCCTGACAAATTGTGCACCTATTTCCCTTAATAAAAAGCATTTACTCTTATGCTAACTTCACCGACATTTCATAGACATCCAAAGAAGACAGTGGCATTTTCTTCAAGTTGCGGTTCCTGTTTTCATGCTGCTGAGTTTACTTTGGAAGTGGTGTGTTTGGTCTCTTCTAAAAGTCTCCTGCTGTGAAATCCGTCCGTATCTTGGCTGAACTTGTAATTAGCCGTTATAATTTGAAACTTTTAATTTGCATGTTGCATGCAACTTTTAGTTTGCATCCTGACTAGGATGGAATTATTTTTAAATTTGATGTAGACATCTACAATATATTCACTTTAAAGATTACAGGAGTATAAAGCTGGTGTAATTGAAGGGAGAAAAAATGGCAGTACCATGAAAAGTCTTTGGCCGAAAGAGGAGTCTTCCAGCTTGTTCAAACTTAGGTCAAGCTCTTCAAGTTTTGGCAGTTCAGAAAAACCACTGGGAGTAATTCTGGTTAAGTTATTTCCTGTAAGACAGCACATTGGTTAAAATGTTTAATGGCTGTACTTATAACAAAACACAACCAACATGATTTATAGAGCATCTCAAGTGAGTCTTATACTTTTGTTGGACCGTTCAGCCATTCCAGACCTTACCAGGCAGTTCAAGGATGGTGACTTCCTGGTTTGTGATGACTGGCAGGTGGGAAAAGCCAATTTGCTTGCAAGATATTCGACTTCCTGCCAGTTTGCAGCCTTCTGGTAACGAGTCTTGGCTCGAAGTCCTGTTAGGTGCATCATTCTCCTCTTCGCCTGCCTCTTCTTCCTTTCTCCCCACCTCCTCCTTCTCTTTTTTCACTTCCTCATCATCATCATCATCATCATCATCATCATCTTCTTCTTCCTCGTCCTCCTCATCATCATCATCATCATCTTCTTCTTCATCCTCATCCTCTTCTTTTCTCTTTGCTTTCTGTTCTTTCCCTTTGTCCAAGAGGTGTTTCTTCTCCTCTTTGAGTTGCCTCAAGATTGCATCGAGTTTCCCTGTGGCTCCGCCCCATCTCTCCAACACAGCATTGAGCTCCACCCACACAGCCTCGGTTCGCCCCCTTGCTGACTGATGGGGCACACGGAAGGCACACATTAGTGACACAGGAATGACCGGAAACACGCTGGACAAACTAATCAAACTAAATATAGTGGACAAATAGCACAGGCAGGAATAAAGAAGGTGGAAAATGAGAGGCTGAGCATTAAGACAGGAAGCAAAAATAGACTTATAATTAGCATTTATGGTATGGTTGTGTATCTTGGACTGCCAGAATACACACACTTGTTTCACTGTAACAACAGTAGCAGCCTGTGCAGCAAACAGGCATTACTATAGTACACAAGTATGGTCATGAATTCAATTTTTACTGTTTTCTATATATTTCACCAAACTGTTTGATGTTAGAATCTTGATTGGTTTTTACTCCAGAAATACAAACTCACCTGTGTACCTTTGGCAGTGTCGCTTACTTGCTTTGTTCTTTGTGCTTTGCTGGTTCTCTTTTCATCTGCCAATGCAGCCAAGATTCAACACAATAATAACACAATCAGTGAATTCAGAACCATGTGTGAACCAAAAGCTACACTGTTGACAGAAGAAGCTACACATACTCTACCAATCAGAAGTCTGGGGTACGTTTTTCTTAAATAAATTACTATTTTAATCCAGCAAAATGTATAAAATGTATTAAAATGACAGTAAAGACTTTAACAAGGTTACAAAAATTATGTTTTAAAGAAACATTTTTAGAGAAAAGTCATCATTTGTTTGCCAGTACCATCCGCTTTCATATTTTGTTATCTAATGCAATATGCAGAGACACACACACGTCCAAATATTTAAAGAACTTTTAAACAATGTAAACTATTTTGTGGTAGATACACCAAAAACCAGGGAAGCTGCATTTACCTCTCTTTATTTCTACCAAAATATTCTTTGATGCTCTGTAACTTTACTTAAGTACTTTATCCTAGTTCAATAAGCGCTTCAATAAACATGAACAAAGTATAACAGACACCATGAACTATTCACAGTGGTCTTGTCTGACCATTTCTGGGACTGCATCCTCTGTCACTCCTCCTGAAATTATCATTACTCACATTGCTGATCTACTCACTTGGTGTGGATGAAGAATCCACCGGTTGATGCTGCGAGGATGAAACATCTGTCTCAGATGAAAATGTGGTGAGTGAACTCAGTTCATTCAGGACTTCTCCTTCCACAGATAAAGCTCCAAAGAACATGCAAAACAGAAAAAGAGCCTGCATGGTTGTGATGTGATCTGTTCGGACGCTCCCCGTGTACCTGCAGGCTCACCTCAAGCTACCCTCTTAAATTCCCTCGTAGTCAGCGGTGAGAAAGAGGAGGGGGTGGAGAAAACAGGGAGGAGATAGTTAGACATGTACAAGGACCTCCGTTGCTTATAAAGTCAACGCTTGTGCCAACAAACACTAGAGTTCGGGACAGAAAGAGAGAGAGGCAGAGGAATGATGGTCAGTGTCAGTCACGACATGCCACAATGACAATGTTCACACCTTGTAGCACTTGAGATGGACAAATGAAAGAGTTATCCAAACAAGAGGGCAGTGAGTGAGCAGTCTGATACCTCAACCTCAACAAGTTACTGCCTGACATACTGCTATTAGTAAGAAAAAGAAAAAGATTGTGCCAAAAGAGAAAGATATTGTTCTCTAACTCATACAACAAACAGATGGAGGCAGACATGCATACAGACAAATGCTATGTGTTTTCAAAGCATACAGTTACACTCCTCTCTTATTATAGAATGATTTATATATAGTTTCACATTTCGAATGTCTGAATGTCATTGCATTTGATAATTAGATTGCAATGCTTGTGATAACCTTAATAAATTCCACTAGGTTTGATATTATTGTTTTCTAGACCAATGATATTCATACATTTTAAGTTTGGCACCGGCGTCCAAATACTTTTTGTGTAAAAGTTCCGTAAACACCATCTTTTCAGTTTCACTCATTAGTGTGAAATCAGAGATTTGATAAATCTGTGGGGGAGGCCAGAGTTTCGCTTGAGTGAGGGTCTCACAGACAAGCTCTCAGGGTCACTTTGTATAGGGAGAGATTGTTTTCAATTACATTTACACCATAAATTATCACTGTACAGTGAGATATTGCCTTGCCACTCTGTTTAAATTTGCTCAGACAACATGGGATACAAAATGGACAACAACTGTGTACGCTGACATAGGAAGCATATTTTTTATGTGCACACCTTTATATCTCTTTTTCAGGTTTCTTAAAAGTTGTAATCTGATGTGCATTTGCATTATATATCAGATATCATATAATATTCTCCCTTGTCAACCAAGATCCTTTTTAAATGGATGACCTGGTATTTCTGTCCAAACAAACTGTGGGTAAGAGTTAGACTGTAATTTTATGCTATCTGGTAAAACCACTTTGCCAGACTGCTGCTCCTTGTACAAATGTCTGTCTGTAGTGAGTGTGATCTGCTGACCTGTCCGGTGTCCAACCCCACTCTGGCCTCATAGATCTGTCCCACACACACTCTCTGAACCTCAGTGTTTCAGCTGCTACACATTCTCAAGATGAGGTGCTTGCGTCATTGCTGGTCATGAGAACATGGGCAGAGAATGATACATTTGATCGTCACCTAGATTAATGAGTAAAAGCAAGAGAAGAAGTTTCCTCTAGAACACAGCAAAAGTTTGTAAACTTTGATGGCAAAATAAACCCCAATCATTATGCTTTCATGCTTATTATGAAATTAAACCACTATTTGTCTATGAATTGTATGTGTGTATGCTCTGTAATCTCTTAGTTTAATAGTCTTTTAAGGGAAGGTTCATGGCTAGTAGGTGGTTCTTAAATTAGACCATAGGGATCAAAAATAGCATATGTATCATTATGATGTCAGAACCAGAGGCATTAGTCTATGCTTGAAGCTTTCATGCTGCTTGTGGCAGCAACCTTGATACTGATGCAGTCTGATTTTGACATAAAATACTGATTGATTTGTAGAGAAAGATGACGAGGGGGGGGGGGGGAACCCCAACATCAAATAATTCTGAAATATTAGATCAGAATCTAACTTATCGCTTGCAGTCAGGACTGATGTAATAATTGACAAAATAAGTTTTCAAACAGCTCAAGCAAAAGATGTGACTCGAGCGCTAGGTTCTTTTCTTTGGACTTAATTATAGAATAAAGGTGGAATTGTGGTGCGGAGGTGCCACAGTGAAGCAGCTGTTTATATATCACTGGTCTTAGATCTCGAATAATTAGATGTTTCCCCTGATCTTTCATTCAGAATTGCATCTAAAACATTATCTACGATGGACATGAAAAAAGTTATGGATATAAATATCATCAAAACATCCGAGCACTCTAGTGAAACTCTAGTTCATTTTTCCAATTTAAAACAATGATTTACATTGCAAATTAAATTTTAGAATAAAAAAATCAGAGTCAGTTTAAGACTATATAACCCAATAACCCAAAGACCATCTTAAGCTTCAATGCTCTAGAAACATTTATATATATATATATATATATATATATATATATATATATATATATATGTTTATTTTTACATCAAAACATTTTTGTTAAAATATTTTCTCCAACTTCCAATGTGGTTCTTTTTAAATTTGGTCATCCAGTCACACATTTTCACTGTGCTTTTGTGACTTTGAAGGGAATTATTAATGTTTTGGGTCCTCAGCAACCCCAAACATTGGTTAAGATTTAATAACAAGAAGTGCTATTGGCCTCTTTGATTATAGTCATTTCTTTCACACATAGGACCAGTGCCTCCCACAATAATGCAGTTATGATGCTGCTCAACAATGACTGGCAAATGCAGGTGACCAGTGGATAAGTTTAGAACTTGATATGGGGTTGTTGCTCAGGCTGCCAGAGAGACCAGTGCCAAGGACTTATTGTCATAACTCCAGTTCTCCTGCCTGTTGTCTCTGACATTCCTCCTCTATTTATATCCCATTCCATCTCTGACCCCTTTCTGTTCTGCTCCCTTTCCTTTTTCACCCATCCCTCGCTCTCTTAGATAGGAAAGGGGAGTGACAAAAGGCTCTGTCTTTTCTGGGGCGATCCATTCCAGCCATAAAGGCCAAGGCAGGTGGCCCTGAGACTCTTCGTCCTGTGTCTGCCGTGAAGAGAGGAGTGCTGGGTGACAGGGCTTCAGTGCTGGATTACCTGTGAGGAGCCTACAGACAATTTCTAAAAGGAAACCTCAAACCAAGAACAGTCATGGATGATGTATATAAAGCAGCGGTAAGTTATTAATGCACTAATTATAAGCATTTCATTCCACTCAGGCTGCCTGTGACGCTGTAATAAGAGTCCCATAAGTTCTATCGTATTGACGCGTCAGCTAAATGATAAATAAATAAATGTTAACTGGTCCTTGACCATTTCCTTCCTCTGTAAATGACAGATTTCAGCATTCAGAAATCAATCCGTCGGGGAAGTTAGCGCTCAAGGTTAAATCAATAAATGGGAGATAGGACAGCAGAAGTTTGCGGCCCTTTAAGGGCACATGGCACACCATCAAAATGGATTAGGTCAAAAAAATTAGCAAAACAAAAAAACAGTGTAAGGTTTAGATTTAGCATATTCCGTAATAGGTGGTGAAATAGAAAAGGGTCACTGACAGTGAGGCTAAAGCATTTCACAATGGGGCAAAGGGTGTCTGGTGTCCGAAGAACATTGCACGAATGACAGCTGTCATTCCTGTAAAGAAAAGACCTTGGTCAGTCTCTATCGAATGACATGCTGTACAGTCTAACAACATATTGTATTTTTAGATCAAAGTCAACTTGAGCAAAGGTTTGAGCTCTCTTTTCCACCTAACAGGTAGAAAACTTGACAGAAGAACAAAAAAATGGTGAGTTTCTTTTTTTTTTAATCTGTCAGTTTGAATATAAAGCTGCATGTATTCTGGTGTACCACAATGTCAGCTCTCTTAGTTGTAAACTTACAAATGTTACTGACGTGTTACATTTGCGCTGTTATCTGACTGTGCCTGGCAGAGTTCCGTGCTGCGTTTGACATCTTCGTGCAGGACGCTGAGGATGGCTGTATCAGCACTAAGGAGTTGGGAAAAGTGATGAGGATGCTGGGCCAGAACCCCACTCAAGAAGAGCTACAGGAAATGGTAGATGAAGTAGATGAAGATGGTATGTTGGATTTTAGTTATATCATTGCATGTGTAGTTTATGGCAGGAATTGGGATTTCATTGGTGATTGGACTGTGGGTTGTAGGAAGTGGGACTGTGGACTTTGATGAGTTCTTGGTGATGATGGTGCGCTGCATGAAAGAGGAGAGCAAAGGAAAATCAGAAGAAGAGCTGGCTGAAGTCTTCCGCATGTTTGATAAGTATGAACTGGATCTATTTTTAAAGTATATGGTATTGTATTTCAGATTACCCCTTATACTAGATATGTTTTATCGTTGTCTCTTTAAGGAATGGAGATGGTTACATTGATTTAGACGAGCTGAAGAACATGCTGGAGTCGACAGGTGAGGCCATCACGGAGGACGACATCGAGGAGCTCATGAAGGACGGAGACAAGAACAACGACGGCAAGATCGATTACGACGGTATTAATTCGCACTCAAAACATGGTACATGTATGATTTTTTAAGCAAAACGGCAAACCCATTTCTACAATTAAAATATGCATTACTTTTAACAGAGTTCTTGGAGTTCATGAAGGGTGTCGAGTAAAAATGGCGCCTGACGGATCCAGAGCTGGTTTCATTCCCTGACCCAATCCGTCTCTCTGACATCAACACATGGACACTCATCTGTATTTCATACATTTCTCGAATTTGCTTGAAGTAAATGGTATCATGTACTGCTGCCCAAAACATTTATGTTATTTGTGCTCAAGTAAAAACATTTTGTGTACATTTACAACTTTTTTGTTTTCCTTCCCTAGCACATTTCTTTGTTTTTTTTTAATCGTTTAACACCCTAATGAAAACAGATATTGGAATTGTGTCTTTAAATTGAGGAAAATATACAGTGGCAAACATAAAGCTTCTAATTGTTATTAGCCATAGCCAACACACACACGTATCGAATTAGACACGCCCCCATCTGAATAACATACTCACCGGTCAAGAGGAAACATTTGTAAGTGCAAGACTTTGACAGCCCAGAAATCAAAAATTTTCTACCTAAACCAATGAAAACCTGTGCCTATTATAGATCAGTGTCTCATAAAGGTAAAAAAAAAAAAAAGAAACTAACCTGCTAACACTTTCAAACATAACACAGCTATATCAAAAATAAATTAGGCATATCGGATGGGCAGTTAAATTTATTAACACATTACATCAAATTCAGTGAAATCTATAGGTTTACACAAGCAACGACAGTGACGGTTTTTCAGTAACATGAGATGCACTTCAAGTCACCAAAACCAAACCATTGTACTGACTTTCCAAAACTGGGCCGTCCAGTAGCTTATGCAACAGCAGTAAAAAAACAAAAACACAACAGATATGAACTTTGTTACTCTGCAAAAGCACCATCACAGCTACTGTCAAATGGATTTGTCATGATACTGGCTTGTAATAGTTCCAGAAAGCACACACACTGAGCTAGGGAAAGGATGAAGTTTCTTTGTGAAATTGTCATTGTTTTAATGAGATTTAGAAAAGTGCAACTGCAAAGCACTCTGATCTAATAATAATTAATACAGTATTTAAAGCTTTCAAGAAGTCAAAACTGATGATGCAAAGTGAACTATTCAGAGCTATGGGCAACACTGTATAGCCTATAGTGCACAAATTAAGAGTATTTTCACACTCTTAAGTTAGGTGTATCCTCAAGCCGTGAGCCTCTGGAATGATAAAGATGTGGTGAGCTAGTCTTTAGGGTCCGGGTTAGAAGTGGAGAAAGAGGAAGGGTGTCTTTCAGGGTGGTTCAAAACATATCAGTTGGCGAAAGTATGCTTGACGGCAGCAACAATAGATTTGGCACTGATGCCAAACATGTCCAGAAGCTCCTGTGGTTTGCCACTACGAGGAACATGGCTCACGGCCAGCCGGTGCACCACAATACCAGGCTCTTCACCCACTGCAGACAGGACGGCCTCACCCAGACCACCTACAATGAGAGCAGAGGTTGAACATAAGACCTCTCACAGCACAGAAGAAAAAAAACTAAAAAGGAAACAAAGTAACAGGAAGGGGAAAAATGCTAGTCTTCCTCTTTAATATTGCTGCTATTTCACGGAGTAAAAGCAGCTCACCCTCTTTGTAGTGGTCCTCTACAGTGATCACCCTTCCTCCTGTGGCACGAGCACTTGCCACAATCGTGGAGGCATCCAGGGGTTTAATGGTGAATGGGTCGATAACCCGAATGTTCACACCTGGGAAAATAGGAAACTGTTTTAAAACTCAATTCAAAAGATTTTTCAGCAGAGTTGTTTTTTGACACAATGCTTTAATATTTATACAAACATTTTACAGTATATACACACACACACACACACTCTCTCTCGTTAAATTCGCCCCAGTCACAGGTGCTAGTCAAACAAGCGCAGAAAAGGTACAGGTAATGAGGGAGCTTTGGTAGAACAATAGTGAACTTTGGTCAGATTAAGGCTGTAGCTATCGAATATTTTTGTAATAAAGTATTCTACCAAAAATTCCATCGATTAATCGGATAAAATGTGTTTTTGCTTAATATTAATCATACAAGAGAAAATAAGACTCCTGGGTCTCTTAAATTGAACTACTAAGTTTCCTTTTTTAGAAAAAAAAAAGTTTATTTTTTAAATGCATCGAATGCAATGCATACATCAACAATAAACATTTAATTATTATCCATTGTTTCTCTGTCTGTACTTGTACTGTGAACAATGACAATAAAGTTGACAGATGAATTAAGTGGATTTAAGTGCCATTCAGTTGGGGTTTAAAATATAGCATTTTATGAGATGCACATTAAACACATAAAACATTAATTTAATTATCTTTTAATTATTGAAAATTAACTTAACTTTTTGGTAAACAAATGGGATTTACTATTAAAAATAAAAGATGGAAATGTTGTGATCAAACCTTAAAAAAAAAAAAAAAAATTTAATTTTAGTAGTAGGTTATGTACATTCTTTAACCAGACTTTTATTTTGACGGGTGGAAGTACCTTTACAGTTCTGTGTATGTGACGGTAGTTTTAATCAAGTGCTCATGAAGTGACCCTCAGAGCAGTTATGGAGATGTTGTTCACGTGCTTATTTAGTGAGACAGCAGACGCTGAAATCCCCGCGAGCGTCACGCGTGTTAATAAATCACACATATTAAACCTGACAAGGGCACACCTGTGAAGTGAAAACCATTTCAGGTGACTACCTCTTGAAGCTCATCAAGAGAATGCCAAGAGTGTGCAAAGCAGTAATCAAAGCAAAAGGTGGCTACTTTGAAGAACCTACAATATGACATATTTTCAGTTGTTTCACACTTTTTTGTTATGTATATAATTCCATATATAATTCCACATGTGTTTATTCATAGTTCTGATGCCTTCAGTGTGAATTTACAATTTTCATGGTCATGAAAATAAAAGGAAACTCTTTGAATGAGGTGTGTCCAAAATTTTGGTCTGTACTGTATATATACACGCACACGTTTTATCATCATCAATTATACATTTATTATACTTGCAGTCACAAGTTAGTTTAATTCTCTATAGTGTAACTGAGGTACGGTTAATGATAGGCGCTGAACAAACCTTCTTTGGCCAGCTGGTCGTGTGCTGCCAGTGCCTCATGCAGTGTTACTCCGGCTCCAATGACAGTCACCTGATCGTTGTCAGACTGCCGCACCACCTACAGGACAGAAACAGAACTTTTAGAACAACCCTTGGACATTTCACAGCCATCCAACAGGAGGTTTACTGCATTACTAAACACATTATCACACCAAATTGACAAGGTTCTGCACGGCTGCTAAATTTAGCCTTCTTGGCTGTAGTTTTAAACTAAACACAGAAAACTATAGATAATTTCATTAAAAGTTTGTTATGGTCTTTTATTATTATTCTCCTCACCTTAGCTTTGCCAACTTCAAATTTCTCTCCAGCATCATAGATGACTGCAGTGTCAGGTCGGCTGGTACGGATGAAACAGATACCCTGAAAACAGGAAATGGTATGAACACCGAGCCAAAGAACAGATTAACTTTCTCACAACATTATCTATAAAAGACCATCAGGTGGAAACCATAAACCACACTTTTGTATTGGCTGCAAGCTCCACGGCTCTCTCAGTAGATACTCCATCACTGGGGTAAAACACGGTGCATGTTGGGATAGCGCGGAACATTGCGAGATCCTCCAGTGCCATCTGCGAGGGGCCATCCTCACCTGGACAAAATTACAAGTTAAGAAATATTTCAATATAGATTGAATATGTCAGATTCAGAAGAGACTTGATTATAACTTAAGACCAGATAAATTGGAAAGAATCCATGATTTTCACAGCACAGAGCCTTACCGATGGAAACACCACAGTGTGAGCCAACCAGGTTGACATTAGACTGGGAGATCGCTGCCATACGGATGTGGTCATAGGCACGAGCAAGGAAGGCAGCAAAAGTGCTGGCAAATGAAACGGTGCGATCACGAGTAGCACAACCAATGGCCACACTCACCTGGATAACAAGAGAATTAAATACATTTAATGCTTCATGTTATTGGATAAATTATAACATGAACATAAAAATTAACCCCAAAACATTTGAACAGCAGTGTGTAATTTATATTAATTTGTAATATATAAACATAGAAACAATACCATATTTAATATGCAGCTAAATACAACAAGCTGGCGACTTACTGCTGAAAGTTATATTTTAATAAAAACATTTTAGACAAATAATTTTTAGAATATATTGACCTCTGAAAAACCACATTTATGTAGAAATGAATTATTTCTCAATGTGGGAATTCATGTCCTATTGAGTAAGAACTTAAGTGAAAAATATTAAATCAAAGGGAATAGTAACAAATTTTTAACGGCGTGAGGGCGCTGTATGAATAGTGCACCACACCTTCAACTTATCACAAAGTGCTCTACAAACACGGTTTTCTGACCCATTCATCATCGACATACAACACATTCGTCAGCCAATCCCATCCATTTACACACCATGTTCTGCTCTGCAATGAAGCATTCGATGAAGCGATCAGGATGGGCCTTCTTGAAGATCTCAGAAAAGGTTGAGTTCTTGGTGTCACCATCCATGGCCACCACACGAGGGCTGGCATCCCCCATCTTCTTCAGGGCTACACCATAAGCCTTCCTGGTGGAAATCTGAGTGGGCAAACAAAGCAGAAGCTTTATAGATCCTTCTTTTGAGGAACTTTTGAAGACAGGAAGCACCTGCTCAACGAAAAGAACCACTTAAACTCCACCTTATCTCCGATCTTGTATTCTGGAGCTGTGAGCAGGTGGATGGGGGTGAGGTCAGCTGGAGCAGCATCCTCTTTAGGCAGCTGAGGGTGGAGGGACTTATTGGGAGACTGAATCTGGCTCAGGAGGTCATTAATCAGCTCTTCTGCATGCTCTTTAGGCATAGGCTTCCCATGCCAGTTAACCTGATCCTCAATGCCTGAAACAAGATCACAGATCAGACCATGAGAATAACAGATATCATTAATGTAGAGCTGCAACTAACGAGTATCAGCATTGATAAATTCAAAAATTTCCGATTTTTGATTAATCGGAATAAAACCCCTTATTTTCTTTATTTTTATTTTACTGACAAAAAAAACACACTATTCCACATTCTGCCCAATTTCCTTAAAACAAATGTACCAACTGAATGCTATGAAAACAAAGTGCTTAATTTATTAGACCACCGGTCATAAAACAAAAATATTTTAGGAATCGGTCAAAAAAGAAAATAAATAAAAATTGGACAAACTGAAACGACTAAATAGTATTTATTCACATAATAACAAAAATGGCCTCCTTTGCCTTTGATAACAGCTCACATGCTTGCTGGTACGGTTTGTGCTTTTTGACTAATTGGATATCGGAATAATAAAAAAATAAAAACACCATAAAAAGCACTTGGCAATTTTTTTTCTGCCTTTCACAGAAAACAGCAATAATTCTATTATAGCATTAAAATAGCTTACTACTGTTACTAAAAAGGTTACTGTCACAATTGTCAGCTGGAATGCCCATGAACTCCAGTAGGGGTCACTCCACTCAGGACTATTGCATTTGGGGTCTGAACTCCATTTCCTCAGTTATATCAAAGTGTTGTTCAGCCCAGTCTGACATTTCCTAGTGTTTTCCTGGTGTTTGTTTCTTCTGATTTTGGATTGGTTATACCGCCTCTATTGTTTCTCTGCTGCCTGCCCTGACCTCTGCCTGGTATTGTTTCTATATTACTCTCATAAATTGCTCACACTGCATGTTGACTTTTAAACCTAAATATAAAATGTTAAACAACATATTTCAGCACAATGAATTTTTGCGCTGAATATTGTCTCTCTGTGCTCCTCCGTATGTTTATTGTGCGTGCCGTGTCGGTGCTCTTCCTGTAAGATTTCAACTTAACGCAGACTGTCAGGGTGGACCTTTATGCAAAAATGGAAAGACTTGCATGAATTTGTGACATTTACAGATAAGGATATGACCGTTAGTCAGAAGTTCTTTGCACCAAGGACCCACACATGTATCTGTAAAATAACATGAAAGGCAAGTCATTACGCTAATGTATCATCTTGAAGCTTAAAATATAATTTTCTCGTGTTTTGGCCAGCTTGGCTCACATACTTTTCCTGCAGGAGCTCATTTTGTTTCCTCCAATTTTTGTAGATGCATTTTGTCCATAGAAATGTGTTAATCAGTGCTGTAATTTGATTCAACTGGCTGCAGTTGTACATGCACTGTGGGCAGACCCGACTAATCGATAATCAATTTTTCTTCTATTAGTTGATGCAGCTCTACATTTATGTAATCCTGCTTTCGCAGTATGGAATATAGTTAGTTACCTTTGAGTCCTTTGCCTTTAAATGTTTTGGCTACGATGGCAGTGGGCTTCCCTTTCGTTTGTTCAGCATGCCAGAAAGCCTTGCACAGCTCCTCCACATCATGGCCATCCACCACATAAGTGTTGAAGCTGAAGAAACAAATTGGTTACTTGCCAGTAAATAAAATGTGAAATACAAAGGGAGTGGCTGGGTTCTCGATAGAATGCTAGCACACTGCTTCGTATACACTCTATACTGCATACTATGCAATGACTGGCCTAAAAGGCATATCATATCTGATTAAAACTGTGACTCGTTTGCAGTGCTGCACAGCTCAGTGCTTTCTGGAGTATATGTACTGTGTACTAGTATACTACCATGCAAGAGATAAAAACTTGCTGTAGTCTTAAGACCTACCCAAAGGCCTCGCAGCGGTCCTTGTAGGTGTTCATGTTGTGCTGCAGTGGTGCTTCTTCACTCTGACCCAGGCGGTTCACATCAAGGATAGCCACCAGATTGTCAAGCTTGTAAGTGGAGGCAAAAGCCATGGCTTCCCACACCGATCCTTCTGAACACTCACCATCTCCCAGCATGCAGTACACACGGTAACTAATGAGACAAGAGACTCGTCCAGTTACAGCAGCATCAAATGATCAGCAGAAGTGGGAATTTTCCCATACTGCACTCTTTAATTATTACTATGGTCTGAAAGCAAATCCTTTTTTTTTTTGCCATTCTAGCATGAGACGTTTCATTAGGTGTACACAAGAAATGTAGTACACAGGATCATAGTAAAAAAAAAAGAAAAAAAGTAATCATTTAAAGAGGGAATTAAATAATGTGGAGAACGTGTTACCTAGCTTTATCAAAGTATTTTCCAGTGTACGCCATACCGCACGCAGCACCCAAACCCTGGCCAAGAGAACCTGTCGCCACATCCACGAACGCTAGTTTCTGAAATAAACAGAGAAGAGATGTTGACTGCACGATGAATGGTTATGTGAAAATGTATACACCAAGTCAGCAAGATCAATACTTTACAGCAATGATGCCTACATTTAAATCAAAATAACTAACGTTACTAAAGGTTTCCTTTTCAAATAAATGCTGTTCCATCAAATTTTCTATCATCACAGAATCCTGAAAACAAATTCAGTTTCCACAAAAATATTAAGCACCACAACTGTTTTCCACATTGATAATACTTAATCTTAAGCATTAAATCAGCATATCAGAATGACTTCTGAAAGAACATGTGACTGAAGGAATAGCTGGTAACTCCTAACAGTAATAAATTACATTTTGAAATACATTAAATTAGAAAGCTTTGATTTTACATTATTATTTTTAATTAAATGCACTCCAAGTTAGAATATGAGATTGCTTCCAAACATTAAAACAATCTTACAGACCCCAAACGTTTGAAAGCTAGTGTATATGCGCTGATAAGAGTGGTCTTACAGGGGTGGGGTGACCCTCCAGGTCAGAGTCGATCTTGCGCAGGTTTAGCAGCTCAGACTCTTTGATATATCCAGCCTCTGCCCAGGCAGCATACAGAATGGGAGCAGCATGGCCCTGAAAACAGTAACATGAGGGGTGGAACACATTTCATCTCCAAGCACTCTGAGAAAACTAAAAATCGCAGGGAAGCTCAACACAGACTGAAAGCTCACCTTTGACAAGATGAAACGATCATTGCAGGGGTTGCGAGGATCATCTGCTTTGTAGCGCATGGTGTGAAAGAATAACACTGACATGAGGTCAGCAGCACTGCAGCATGAGGTGGGGTGTCTGTGAGTGGGGAAGAAAAAACAAAATAACATCAGTATCATCAATTCAGCCATCAACCATTAACTATCAGCTCAAACATGCTGGATGTTAAAGACCAATCAGACATGCAGGTTATCTTTCACTTCAAAACTAGAACACGATTGCAAATGGTACTTGAGGGCAAAAGTTGCTTCGGTCATCATTGGGGTTTGAGGTGTAGCAATAGACCTTATCAGAATCCATGACTTCAGCTACTGCCAAACTAGGGACATAATATATTCGCCATTTAATGATTGAAGGGCTGTAGCTTCTAATATTCTAACAGAGAGACAATGCAATTGATTTAGGACTCAAACCATGACACGTATTTTATTTTTATTTTTTTATGGGTACAAAGCTAACGTAATAGAACATCAACATACTCATTTACTCACGTTTGTCACTCCAAACTGGTTTATTTCTACGCTTGAAAGCATCATTCATTGTAAATCACATGGAAAAGAGTGACCTGTACATTATTCAGAATTTCTCCTTTTGAGTTCCATGGAAGAAACAAAATCAAATGAGAAAAAAAAAAAAAAAAAAAAAAAAACCAAACTCAACTGACAGACAAACTCATAATTGTGAGTCACAAATATATTTTTGTGAAAATGGGCTTCCATATAAGAGAGACAAACTAATAAAAAAAAGGTTACTCAAAACATTAAGCTGAAACACATTGTTAAAAACATTCAAATGACTGAGCTTGAACTTGGATTGAGGGTGCAGTCTGCAGTACAACTGTTAGTTTGTTTGTTTCAAAAGTGGTTTAAAGCAACATGACCTTAAAATCAGAGTCTGTAAAGCACTCATGCATTTCAGTAGTCACAAAACTGTCTGAAAAAACAACATTATCATTTTATTGTGAGATGAAATACATGCAGTCTTATGTTACCGTTCAATACATTCCTAATTATTCACCAAACAAAACACCATTGCTGAATTACCATATGTGTCCTATACAGGGACTCATTTAGGCTGAAATAAAGAAAACGGGAAAAGGTGTTAAATCTCTACTGATCGGTTTATGAATGAAAGATTAGATGGTAAAATGTACAGACAAAAGTCTGAATCATGATCAATACTTCCTTGTTGCTTTGTTTAAACTTCCACATGTGATCATCCTTGAGAGGAGGGGAAAAAAAGACTTGAAAAAACTGAAATTGAAAGGTACGAATAAAGACAAAGTGTCATAACCTTAAAAAAGTATCAGGTAAAAGTTTTAACACTCAGGAAAATTCCTTTACAATATTTTCATATTTGAAAGATTGTTGCATGCCAGCAAGGGTGTGTGCTCTGAGTATTGTAAATTGTATTGAGTATTGTAAATAATTAACCCTCTGATATAAGGTGTCTGCTACAAAAAATAATGAAGGCATCTAATTAAGAGCCTTTCGATCCTCTTAAAGTTTAGAAACGCCCCTCTTCGATTTTTAGTTCATGTTGAGATCTCCATTAGCATTACAAAAGAGAACAGCGGCGCAGAGATTGAGCAATGCCGAAACAAAGCTTTCCTTTCACAGAAGCTTCATCTGAACTCTGCTTATCGCCAAATGCTTCTGATTTGATTTCCATCAGACCATAAGTTCATGGAGCCTAACAGCACTTTAACCCACAGCTCAACGGTAACCATGAGACCTACACGCCTCCACGTGACAACTTGTAGGTGAAGCGTGCAGCCACGAGCTCGCAGGATAAATTAATTAGTGATGGGAAATCCGAATCTTTTCCGCCTAACGGTTCTTTCGAACGGTTTGTTTCAAAGAACCGAATCAAAAATAGATTCATTTGCCGCACGGCGTAATTGCGTCATCACGTCGCCTTGACCCTGTGTGGTACAACGTGCTCGATTTACTAAGTCATTACGTAAATATATATTGCTGTTTATCATGTATAAATTAGTATATCGCTCAGTACGTATAAAAGGGTGATTGGCCATGATTCAACAGTTTAAAAAGTCGCCTAGAATCTAAATATAATTGGCATTATAAATGGTTCATTTACATCGAGTTTTTATAAACTCAACTCATTTTTACAAGTCAAGCAGCCAAACACATTTCCAGAACGTTATATTTGTAACATTATCTTCGGTCAACTAAATCGGTTCAGTTAGATTCTGAATCGGGTCTGTGAACAGGTTCAACAACAACTCTGAAGAGATCCGACTCAAATGAACAACTCATTTACGAATCGCCAAAATCAATTAGCTGCAGCTCAGCGAGTAGATGCAGGCCTTAATGCATTACATTGACACTTTATAATCCCACATAACGTTACCTGTGCTAATGACAGGGGCGATGAGAGGCTGAGCCAATTTTCACTGGTCATCGCTCGGAGGACACGATGGGCTAAAACTAAGCACTCAAATATGTCGCGCATATAATGTTAGTGCAAAGCTACTGACTCATTTATAATAGCTGAAAAGGTCGAATGATTCGAAACTATTAAGTAACGTTAACATCAATCTGCCCGGCCCCCTCGCCAAGTTCACGTGCTCTGCAGGAACAAGTGAACATTTGCACGACACATTATATAAACGTAGTTGCAGATATATCGTTCGCCATCAAATAAAGACGTTACGCACGAATTTCAATAAGTGCAAGATATTTTACCCGGAGTTTGAGGCGCATGTTTCCTTGATGGAGTGAATCCTGAGCTTGTTGGCGATGTCTTTCAGGGCCTGCAGAGTTTTCTCGTCGGGTTTGTGATAGCTCATGTTTGAACGGTGTGGGATGAAATGAACACAAGAGCTATAACTCAGAAAAATGAACTCTTCTGATACTAAATGAATCTGTAAATAACTGAAACAGTCGCAGTAAGCACCAGAGACGAGCACGGTGTGGGACGCGGGGAACGTGCTGCTTGCGCTGTAGCTTTTAAAGCGAGGCGTGACGTCACCTGTCAACTCATCCGATACAGCGAACCATTGAACGAAACGCTGTTCGCAACAGGACAGCAGAGGACAGGTTGCCAGATCATGCAAGAAATCACAGATAAACTTAACCTCGAATAAATAAGATTAGGGTCAGACAGAAGTGGGTTCGTTTTTTTTACACTTAAGTAAAATCTAGCATGATTAAATGTTTGCGACTGTTGTAAAATCACTGAAGGAGCTGATTGAATCACAAATTCGTCGAGTCACGGTGACCGTCTCGAGGAAAGGCGTGCGGAATCTATTTAACCCGTTAAAGCCCATTGTATTGTATTGGATACACTAATGTCTAGGATCCCTATATCCTCAGCAAAACTGAAAAACATAATCTTCTTCATGCATCCTGCTTTCTGAGTGATAGTACAAACGTTTTCTCACTAATAATTTAACTAATCTAAATTCTTATTCCATAAATTAACCTCCAGGTTTTGATTCTTTTTAAGGTTAACATATAAATCAATAATTATAATAATAACACAAATATGTATAATATTTCAAGATGAACATTCGCTGGACTGAAGCAACTTAGGTTTACTTGATTATTTATACATATTTTATTTATATATTTATTTCTTTTTAGAACCATGTACACAGATACATTTTAACATCTCCCAATCATAATTGTATTGCATTACATGTTCCCAACACAATTAAAACTACAGAGCTTTTATCATAAAATTAAGCTTATCATCTTACTAAGACATATTATTGGGCAGATCTACAGTTTTGCTATACTGTTATATAGATATCACTGATTTACAATATAATATGCAATCAGAATATCATCTTTATGGCCATATAACTCAAACAAAACTGCATGTTTTTTAATAAAATGGTTGTTTTTCCTCTTAGATGGTGAGCTCCATATTCTCATTAGCCATTCATATATATGGGCCATAAAAGCCTAATATATCAAAAATAATGCAAAACATAAAACATATGCAAACATTTTTAGATATTCTTTTATTTTTTGTCTAAAGGTTTAATAAGTGGTTCCATAAAAAAAAAAAAAAATTCTGACTATTATTTTCTGTATATATATTTATATATATGCTAAATCATGAACACAATGACAGGGTGAAATGGGCTGTGATGCATGGGACGCCAGGTAAAATCTTGCCTAGGGCAGCAAATTGGTCAGGGCCGGCCCTGGTGACATACTGTAGGTGTCCAGGCCATTTTTTTTAGATTTTGGCAAATAAAATGCACAGAACATAAATGCATAACAATGTGAAGGGGTAGACATAACACACACACACACACACACACACAGAGAGAGAGATTTCTGCAAATTTATGTAACCTAATTTATATTTACATAAACAAAAGCAGACAATTCAAGAGATGTCAGACAACAACAAGACATTCTAATCTTTGACAAATATATAATGTTTTTTTTTATATATATATATTTTTGAATGTTTAAATATATATTCACAAAATATAAATCATAAAGTTGTGAGAAGTTGAAACATGAAGAGAAATTGACTTGAAACCGATCTGAAAATGAATATGTCCCTATGGACCTCTGCTGGATGTACCGATATGTGGTCATTGCACTTTCTTTCTTTTACTCTAATTCCTAAAGTTTTTCCTTTAACCTGCAGATGGCAGTATTCCCTATATCCCTAACACATGGGCCAATAGCTAATACATTTTGCAACTCTCTTCAAATGAAAATTTTACCATGACAAATCATAAAACAAAATAACCTACTTCAAAATAGCCATCATAAATAATGCATTAAGTAGCAAAACACACTAAAGCAGTAACTGTGAGATGACGAGCTTCAGTAGATTAATCCTCCAATCACGGTGAGAGAAAATGGATGCAAAAATCAAAGTGAAAAACTGCATTCCACTGGAATCAAAACACATTAATTATTGTTGGAAAATTTGAATATGATTAGACATTGTTTTAGAAATTAAAAGTTTTAATCAAAAGAAAGTTTTACCTCAGAACATTGTACCTAGAGAGGAGGATGTGATTTAAATAACTACATCTAAAACCGCATTAATGTAAACTCTGAGCAACTCAATCCAGTGAACATTTAGTTAGTCTCAGATTCAAATTAATGTTAGAGCAAATCAAAAGGGTTTCAAACTATGTGTGCAAAAAAAGGAGAAAATAAATTTCACAAAATATGTCTACAGATATCAAGCGTTTTGATATTCAACTAATTTTGTCATCAAAATAAATGCATCAAAATAAAAATAATACAAAAAACTACCCTTGAATGTTCCCGAGAATGTTGTTGGTCACACTATCTTTGTTCCTTTATAATAACATCTACATACAACTATGGCATGTGCTGTTTATGATTGTTAGATCTTTGGGGAAAAACATGACCCTTAACTATTGCCACATTTCCACTGAAATAACATAATGAACATTTGAACCAGGAACTATTCTCCCCAGACCTGTTGCTGTCTGCATTTCCACTGTGGTCTAAAGCTCTGTGAAGATTAGGCAAATAGTCTGGTGATGTAGGTCTGCGTGCGTTTCTCAATTCAAAGTACGCAAATTAATGATGGGAAATTTGGATCATTTTACCGACTCGGACTTGACTTGAGCTTCATCTGGCTACCCTGTTTGGCTGTTCCCCTCATAGTTCTTCATGCAGATCTGGATGCGTTGGGTGAAATACCTAGGCTCAGAAATGGCCTTCAGCAGGTCGTTCTGTATCAGACACAGATCATACAGCTCTGATGCGGAGGCTGTTCGAGTCTGCAAGCCCTCAGGCTCCAGAAACACCTGCAGAAACAGGAGAGCAGTGGGGTAAGACACATGGGAGGATCAAACTGGAGAAGGGAAAACATACATCTGATTACCTTAGGAAGGACAATAGAGTCTTCATCGTTTTGTCGAATATTGTCATCAATGAAGATATGCTGAACTTTGTTGTCAAAAGGGTCAATCCAGAGTGGCTTTCCTCCTAAAATGGAGTACGTGTTCCGTGCCCACCTATTCAGGAAAAAACAATTACAAGGAATACAATTACATTGTTTTTAGATCCATAACTGGCTCCTCACCAGCCAAAGTGGTCTTGGAAGCCACCCAGACCCTCAGCAGAGCTCAGGTACTGGTAAACATGCCGTTCTCCATCCCTTGTGGACAAGTGTTCTTCTCCACGAATCAGTGTTGTGCCTTTACCGCTGCACCTGATGCGTCCGGCGGACGAATTCACCCTCAGCTGTGAGAGGAGAACGTCTTAACAAGGCTCGGTTTATCTGGGACATCACAAAACCTACTTTTCCATATCAAATACCTTCAGAGCTGGGAGGTCGGGGAAGAGTGGATGTGAGCCCTGCTGTACAACACGCTTGACGGCATTCAGAACACGGGGCAGATCTGAGCCGAATGTACGGAACAGGACGGAGAACTCCACACCTTGTGAAGCCAAGTCCTGCAGCATCTGGAAGAAGGAAGGGAGGATCCAGTGATACAGCTTCCCATCTTCTCCCTTAACAGACAGCTCTTTATCTGCAGGGATGTCTGACGGCCATTGGAGCAGCTCTAGATGTTCCTCCAGGACCTTCCGGAACTGTCGGCCTGGGCCTACGGTGGTGAAGTCTGCCACTCGGCCAAACTGTGTGTAGTATGTGATGGCACCCTCACAAGGCTGGAGGAGAGATGGTGCTTCTGACAACCACTGCCATTTACCTGAGAACATTGTGAAGAACCATGTGACGTGATGCTGAGCAAATGTGTTTGAGTCATAATGCAAAACAGCCACTGCATGTACTACAATATTAAAGGATTAGTTCACTTCCACAGTAAAAATTTCCTGAACATTTATTCACCCCCATGTCATCCAAGATGTTAATGTCTTTCTGTATTCAGTTGCAAAGAAATGAAGGTTTTTGAGGAAAACATTCCAGGATTTTTCTCCATATAATGGACTTCAATGTTGGCCAACGGGTTGAAGGTCCAAATTGTAGTTTCAGTGCAGCTTCAAAGGGCTCTACACGCTCACAGCCGAGGAATAAGGATCTTATCTAGCAAAACAAATGGTTGATTTCTTAAAAAAATACAAATATGTACACTTTTTAACCATCTTGCACTAGCTCGAAAACTAGCTCAAACACTAGCCCAGTGTTTAGAAAGCGAATGTGCAAAGAAAGTCAAACCCCACTTACAAAAAAAGTGCATTTGGTCCTAAAGAGACAGCTGTCTATAAATACCTGCTTCTGTCTTCTATATTTAACTTGTGCAGTGAAGGGCACTATTGTGTTATTTTACAATTATTACATGTCTGCACCTGAATACTAGTGCTACTGAATTTATTAGTAACTTTGTTGTATTCAAAATTGTTCTTGTGTTATGACTGACTTTATTAATCCAGCTAGTAGTTTTTGCTGTGCTGTAGAAGCACTAAAAGTAAGCTTTCAGTAATAAATGAAAAAGCAAACTTAATTTTTTGCTGATCCAAAAAAATATCCGATCCGTGACTCTAAATCTGTAATATGGTCCGAATCGTAAGTTTTGTGAGTCAGTGAAGAAATATGAAGAAATTACAGAAATTAATACTTCTAGCAAGGATGCTTTAAATTGACCAAAAATGACGATAAAGACAGTATTTCTATTTCAGATAACTGAAACCTGAAAAATGTATACTCTGCTGTTTTCAAAATAATGATAAATATGAAATGTTTTTGAGCAGCAAATCAGCATATTAGAATGATTTCTGAAGGATCATGTGACACTGAAGACTGGAGTAATGATGCTGAAAATTCAGCTTTGAAATCACAGGAATAAATTACATTTAAAAATATATTTGAATAGAAAATAGTTATTTTAATTAGTACAAATATTTCACAATATTATTGCTTTTGCTTTATTTTGGATCAAATAAATGCAGGCTTGGTGAGCAGAAGAGACATTTCTTTAAAAAACATTAAAGCTCTTACTGTTCAAAAACTTTTGAGTGGTAGTGTGTGTGTGTGTGTAAATATATAATATATAGAAGTGGTGGTGGGCCGCCTGGACCAAAAAATATCAAGGCCGATTTTTTTTTTGTCCCAGTCCAGCCCTAGTTGCACCACTAATTGAAACTGCAATTTGGACCTTCAACCTGCTGGTCTCTGTTGAAGTCCACTATATGGAGAAAAATCCTGGAATGTTTTCCTCAAAAACCTTAATATCCCTGCGTCTGAAGACAGAAAGACACAAGCATCTTGGATGACATGGGGGTGATTAAATTATCAGGACTTTTTTTTTCTGGAAGTGAACTGCTCCTAAAGAGTAAACATTTAAAAATGAACACTCTTTAGTGCATAACATTTTGTTATGTATTATATATTATATACACACATTTCTTTGAGCATAATAATGTATTGTACTATATTTCATGCTTTGTATTTACGTATAAACATAAAATATATACATAAACTCATACAAACTGTTACTATTAATACATGTATATTTATGTGTTTATATATGTAACATACAAATATAACTTATACAATTTATTTTAAATTTTTTTTTTTTTACTAACATTATATCATTATTATACATTTTATTATTAGATTGGTAATAAAGTTTACTTATTATTTAGTATACATTTTATAGGCGACACATAGGTAGTCTGTCTTTTTATGTTGATGATGCCGGGTTCGGCTATTGACTGAGAATCTGGGTTTCTGGTCTGTAAAAGTTGAAAACCCCCAGATAAGTGGTCTCACCTTTGGTCATGCGCCCCCAGGTCACAGTGGACAGGAAGTATTCAAGAGCAGCTACAGTTCTTTGTCTTGTGACTCCTTTAGATACAAGGATTGTGTTGTTGAGATCAAAGTGAAGAACGATTCTTCTGGAAGGTCTTCTTGGGATTGAATCAGTGGGGTCTGCTTTATATTGATCTGCCTTGTCAGAGTCCACATCACTTCTGCATCCATTAGTTTGGTTCTGATCGATACTTGTTTCAGGGACCCTCTCCGAGTTATACATGGTACTACAAAGTGTATAAGGATATACGTATATTTATTTTTATATAAGGATAAATTTAAAACGACAGTTATAAACTAAACGAAGATACTTAAGTGTACACGAAGATAAATAGGCTATCTCTGGCGATGAATGCCTCCAGGTCTCGTGACTTATGCGGATAACACACATCTAAGTTAATAGATGAACAGCCTGACACGTGATGCTCTCATTCTCTATAGGTAAGTTACAGGCCCGGATGGGCAGAGCTCGGGAGCAGGCAGGGGGGAGGAATCGGTGTGCCGGTTTGTTTTTTGGCCGCAAGGGATCGTTGTGTTGTCATGTTCCCGTTTACAATCATAGCAGCCTCACTCTTTTTATTTATTATTTTCTTGCAGCACATATTATTATTTTCACCGGACCACATCAATAACAAATTCTTAATTGATAATCAATAATTATTTTGTGAGGAAGACTTTCAGACCAATCGGAATAATCTGCGGGTTGCTCCTGAGGGACACCGTCCAAAAATGCTTTATTGACTGACTAGACCTTCTGTTGTTATGCATTCAAATTTAATGCAGTTTGAAACTCACAGTATTTTCATCTCATAAATTAGCCAACTAGTGAAGTCAATTCTATAATGGTACAATTTACTCAGGCCAATATTTTTGCATGACATTAAAATTATTTGTATAATTAGGCTATTGTACATAAACGGGTTAAACAAAACAAATATTATTTCAGAGCTTTTTAACTGCAGGCAAGAAGACATACATTATGGTACATATTTGGGGCGTCCCTTATTTAGAATAAACACTTAAGAATACAAGAATTAAAGATAAAGAAACGCATTTGTCTCTTTTTTCCATTTATGAAGTTAATTGGCAACCCTAATGATGACATGTATCTTTTGACTCCACTGACAGCGGAACCTCGCAAAAAAATAATACATAAAACAAAAATCAAGTGGCCCAGTTTAAGGCATGAAACTCCTAGCATGATAGCACTGAAAATGAATCCACACCGGCCCTGGGTACAGATACATTAGTTGAACTTCATTCGTTTAGGAAAGAACGTCTGACTGAAAACCGCTGAACTCTGAAATCGGCGGTGAAAAGAATGACAGCATCACTTCCTTGTCAGTGTGAAATCCCGCGAGAAAGAGCGAGACTTCAGCGATGAACGTAGTGAGGGCGCCACCTACTGCTCCCTTCCTTCTCCTGTCGGTGAGTGACTATGAAAAAATATATTACTCCACTAAATATGGTGAAATGAATGGCCTGTATTATATTTATTTTGATTAAAATCACGCAATAAACTCAACTTCAATAGAGTCTTCAGTAAAGTCTAACTAGTCTAGCAGTATGTGATGGCACCCTCTCAAGGCTGGAGGAAGAGTTTGTTTTTGACAACAGCTTCAATTTAACGTTACCTGAAAACAGTTAGAACCATGTGATATCATGATGCTGAGCAAGATAGTTTTTTGTTGTTGTTGAGCATAAGAGTCTTTGAGTACATGAACATGTCATATATCATCTAAAAATGAAAATGTATTCACTTTTTGGCCACCCAAGATGTAGAAGTTTATTTCTTCACCAGAAAAATCGATCATTCCATAATTTGCTCACCAATGGATCCTCTGCAGTGAATGTCATCAGAATGAAAGTCCAAAAAGTACAATAATCCACAAACAAACCACGTGACTGAAGTGAAAATATGAAACATCCCAGTATCTAGATTATATATAGTATTATATTTGAACATTTCAGTCTTTCTCCATCGGTGTGTATTTTATATTTTATAGTCTTACCCCTTAATTTTCTGTGTATGTCTGTTCAGAGTTGTCTGATATATAGACATTATTCAAAACAAATTTAAAAGCATTGCTTTGTTACGGACTTTCCCATTCATTTCATTTATACAGCCGACACGTCACACTTGATTTTGGAGTTTAACATGACCTGGTTGCTTTTTCATTCAATTTTCATGAGGTTCACCTGCTGTGAAACTTGACAAATAAACATGCACGTAACAACTGTAACATTTTAAGTTGTTACACAAAAAAGGCCTTTATTTATATTAACCATTTGTTTTATTCACAGCAGCATTCTTACGATCAAATCCCCCAGTTCCTGCTTGCTATGCAGTCCAACACAAAAACAATCTACTCACAACTTATAAAAACAGGAGAGATGATATATGATACACAGTACTTAGGGTAATTGTAGGTCAACATGCATCTCAATCGATCAAGCTTTTGCATTTCCACAGGATCTGACATGGAGTAAAACAAAAGAATTGCAATCACTAGATTGTCTGAGAAAGAAAGTTGAGAAATGGCCTGAGTATGAAAGGGGGAAAACAACTCAAGCAATCTGCCTGGTTCACACTTAAAACCTCACCTACAACACCTGCAAAAACTTTAACACAACACCTCAAGACTGTTTACATAGAAACACATCAGGCCAGGAGACATTTCAGTGAGAACAAACACCAAACTCTTCTGTGCATCTAAACCAACCATGCTGTTCACACTCGCCGATCGTTTTTTTACCAAAGTAACACCTCGTGTAAATTCAAGCAAGATAAACATTGTATTAGAAACCTACCATGTGAAATTGTGAATGGCATAATTTCTGTTAAAATGATTACATATATACATAAAAAAAAAAAACTTAGAGACATGTGCGTTTCTTCTTATGACAGTGTATTTCAATTGTGTGCACCTTCCAGAATTACAGAATTATTTGTGAATGTGTTGGAGGATTAGTCTTTACTGTAAGCATCAACACTGCATGTCATCTTTAATCAGCCGTCTCCCAACAGTCTTTGCATTGGAAATGCAATGTGGCCTTTATATCCACACTGCAAATGTAAAAAAACAAAAAACTAATTTGAGCACCTTAGCCATGCTAGATTCACGTGCGAGTACTAATGTCCATTTTTCTCTTTTTTGAAAAAGCAAGTCTCCCTGACTGGGTGAAGTTTCAATCCACCTCCTCCATGCTGCTGTAGGACGGGGCGGCACATTCTCCAGAGTGTGCAAACATGTCAGAGGTCACTTCTGTGCTCAACCGAGGCGGTCCATCTGGGTCCAGGTCTGTCCCAAACAGGTTCTGGCTAGAAGCCTGTAAAATAAACCACCATTATAAAGGGGAGAAACTTTATGCATCTTTCAAGTCTTGGATGCCAACACACACACACACAAAGAAGGTTGAAGTATTCGACTATTTCAAATGAGTGATTCCGGTCCTCTTGAATGATTTATTGTTTATCTAGAGCGTTATACATTATTACAATTGAGCAGCATTTAAAATGGTCTCAATTATTGCTGGGACATTTTGTGCAGGATCATAAATAACATGAACATATTGTCATTTTAAGATAATATTTAAATAAAAAGCACTTACATCGCAAATATATTCAAGTACTGCTTAAATGATGCATGCATGCACAAAGCAGTCCAGTGCCCAACGATTTACCTTTTAATTAGAACCAGTAACATTTCAAACAGGAACACCCATCATGACATAATCTTGACCTATGACCTTAGTGAGGTATAAGAACAATCTGATGGGATTGTTTTGGTCATTGTGTCCAGATCTGAGACACTCACAGAAGCCAAATATCAGGCTTTATAGTGTGGACAGCCACATCAATCTTTATGGAGCACCAGCATCCCTGAGACTTTTGTAACAGCCACATATCCAAAAACCTCGTACCATTTATTTTACAATATGTGGATCTCATCTCAATTTACAGCACGTGCAACTAGACTTTGAATCAATGATGCCAAGTAGAGGGGAGAAAACCTCAGAAGTATATTACTGAGGAGATCTGCCTCGCAGACTCACAAAATGGTAATCAGTTTTTGGTTTTTGGTCACTACGGACCCAACGATCTTGAATTAAAAATTATAACTTCATCTGAAAGGTATGACACTTGAAACGTGACTTTTATGGCACTTGCTATGTAAACAAAAATAAAATTGAGGGAATGATTCAAAAAGGCTAAGTGGTCAAAAAGGGATGTTATAGGAAATGTACAATAAATAGGAAATAATCTGAAAAATACATACATTTTTGCATGTAGATTCTACAAAACAGCCTTGATGCATAAAAAAGTACCGTATTTTCCACACTGAGGCGCACTTAAAAGCCTATAATTTTCTCAAAAAACAGTGCGCCTTATATATGGATCAAGCCGCTCTGTCAAAATGTTGACATTCCCTTTAGCACAGCTCCATCTAGTGGATGTATAACGCAAACCCAGTCAAACGTTTGACTGCAGTATCTTCTATTCTATGAGCCTTATAATCCGGTGCGCCCTATATATGAAAACAGTTCTAAAATAGGCCATGCATTGAAGGTGCGCCTTATAATCCGGTGCGCTTTAGTACGGAAAATACAGTACAGATCAATGAAGAGGTGACACTCTGAAACATCAAGAGTGACAAATGTTTCTGCAAATGTGTAAAATCAAATCAACAGTTTAGCCACAATGCAGGAAAAAGGACACAGCAATCAAAGGGTTAAACTATTAAAATATCAAAAGTGCAAAACACACCCACTCACACACACAAATGAATAAAACAGCACATTTTTCCCAATGTGTGATATAAAATCAGTAATTCATCCACTATAATTAAAGGTCTTGTCTCTATTTTAACATGAAATATTGCAACAATTGGAAATAAGAAAAAAAAAAAGAAAAAGAAAAACAAAGTATTTCATATTATTCATATATTACATTGGTTTTACTGTATAAAAAAAAAAAAAAAAAGAAAGTTAAGAAAGGTGTTCGGGTCTCTCTTGATGATGAAGACAATGAGTGTGACTCCCAAATGAAAAACATCTTAAAACATGCCAGACACTTTGGCAAAAATTCATTAAGACAGAAGAAAATCATTTAGTGGTTACAATGAGTAAGTAAGATAAAAAAAAATATATAAGAAATTAAATACAATAAAATAAAAAAGTATGAGCATGAAACTGTGAAATAAAGTAGCAAGATTTACCCCAAAATATAAGGACTATGACTCTGCCAGTCTATATTAAAAGTCAACATGAAATAGAACAGACAGACGATATTACTTCTATAATATGACAATAAACAAGAAAAAGTAAAGGACATTTCAAGACAGAACCTGATTTCATCGATTGCATTAACTGGGTGTTACAGAAGGGTTCAGGATGGGGTCAGATACACAATGCTGACTAGCAGATATTAAAGAGAATGTCCACTAAAAGAATAAAGTACATTCCGTCACTATTTACTAACCCTAATGTCCTTCTAAACCTGTATGAACATAAAACGTGTTATTTTGAACAACACCGGTGACCAAACAGCTTTAGTTCCTGTTGACTTCCATTGTATGGAGCAAAACATCCAATGGAAACGGATACTGCTTTGTTACCAACATTCTTTAAAATATCATCTTTTGTGTTCTGAAAAATAAAGTCATACAGGATTGGAACAACATGACTGAGTAAATCTTTGTTTTTTAGATCCCTTAAATATTTTTAATAAAAGTTTTGATTTATTGATTGTTCATAGAGCTAAAATAAAATCTCAAGTCTGGCTAAAAAGGTGGTGTCCTTCTAACTGCTCTGAGGATGTGTCAACCTTAAATGCATATATGAAGTACATTTTTCCTGAGTGTTTATGAAACATTCTGGACATCATTGTTAAAAAAAAAAAAAAAAAAACCCTGAAAAGCAGGTATGTATATCAGGCTGTGTGACTCCCAAGCTAAATAACATTTAAGAAGCTAAGAGAAGAGTGATGATTAACAGTGACCAGTAAATTAAGCTCAGTTGGACCAGTACAACAAAGGATAGATGAGGTTGAACAGCAAGGCTAGGACTGCTGCCACAGTGCCCAAGATGAAATATCTCAGACGCTCGCCATCAGAGTTATCTGAGATACGGTTTCCTCTGCGGTTAGAATGCCCTGCCCTGCCCTCCTCTTCTTCCTCCGACCTCATCCTGGCTCTTCTTCCACGCAGACCAGGGCAGAACAGGCTCCGAAAAGAGGCCTCTCGCTGCCCCTCTTCATCCACCTCCAGTTCCTACCATATCAGAGACGCCTGCGATTGGCGGAAACCTGTGTCAGCCTCTGGGAAAGGGCCTTGCCTCATCATTCCACCGTAGAACACCAATTACACTGTGTATCAGAGAGCTCACTGCTCCTGTTTCACAGTCAGGTGGATGGGTAAGCAAAACAGTATGCAAAATGACCCCAAGAAGCTTCTTCGTGTCCAAGAGTAGCATTTAATATTCAAATCATAGCTTTGTGAATCAATTTACACAGCCTGTGATTGATACATTGATACACTAAATAAATTGTTTCCTTGGACCCATAAATCACCAGCTTGAACTTTAAGGATGGACCACTGATGCAAAATATTCCCCCAAATGTTTAACTTTGTTTGTGTGCTTCATAATCTATTCTTTCTAAAGATGCTGATGTTACTGAATCACATTCAAAGTTTTATGATGGTTAAGTTCAACAGAGCTGAGAACAAGATGTGAAGAAACTTCTGGTTCGAAATAGGACTGGGTATCGAGTTTTAATACTTTTTAGACACCGACCTTGAACTGCCTCTATACAGAGTATTGAAAAATGTTGCCGTTTCGTACAAAAAATCAATACCTAAAGGGTTAATCTCATCAACTTCAGTGAACCAATAAACATGCAAGCAAACTTGATGTGATTTATACAACACTTTCTCAAAACTCACTTTAAACCACCATCGAGTGTTTGTGATAACTTCCGATTGTGATATAATGAGGGTCTGACCACATAATGTTGCTTAAAAATGTTATTTGTAGCCTTCTATATAATCAAGCTAATCACTATTCCTGCTTGAACCCTGTATTGTTATGAAAACAGGCAGAATCTCATGAAAATCACTTACAGTACAAAACATATACTGCCGTAATCATGTGTTTATTAGCTTCATGTTTCATCCCTATAAATGTTTTTCTGGGTTTCTTATGTACAGAACTGAACGCGGAAGTGTAATGGATGTTCGTCATCAGTAAAAAGGCGTGTTATGAACACATAATATGATTGACATGTGAGCAGATAATGAGGCAAAACAGCGATCGCAGAAGAGAAAACAGACAGACAGCGCTGGAAGAAATGAGGATTCGGTCTAAGCTATGCACTTTGAAACGAAAACGCAAGTGTAAAATGTAGCCTAAAAGATGTGGAAAATGAAAACTATTTCAACTTTATTAAAACTATTAGCACTGATTTATTTTCTTGGTTACATTTTGTTCCTTTGTGCAGTGGCTCAGATGAGTCTTTGAGTCTGTAAAAACCTCAACAAGCTGAAACAAGAAAACCAAAGTTTTTGTTAGGTAATGTAATGCAATCTTGTTAAAACAGATTTCATCAAATTGGTATTGAAAAAAGTATCGTTCAGGAACCAGAATGGAAGTCGAGGTATCTGTATCGATTTTGAAAATTATTGAACGATACCCAGCCCTAGTTAGAAATGCAAATAACACTGTGCAAAAACAAGGTGCAAATGTCATTTCTGTATATTTTCACCTTTTGAGATTCACAAAAGTAATGAACAAAGAGCAATAATCAGGAAAGCGTCAGGAGATCATAACACAACTTATCAAATCAACTCAATATTCATTGTGATTCATCTATTCGTCATGACTGATAGATTTCAGAACATCCAAGAGAACATAACCACTCATGAAACGCCTAATTAAATTATAATCAGCTGATGTTGTCTGAGTAATTCTGAGAGACGGCTCATTAAAAAATGAACGATGGAGAAACAGCTTTTTTTTTCATTTTGAGAATCTACTAGGAATGTTACCCAACCCCTTGCAACTTTAATGAACAAGTATATAGCTGCTCCACTAAGATTAAACAGTTTTTCCATTGGGCTGCAGTGACTTGAGAAGGAGCTGAGCTCACCTGACTGGCAGCACCACCGGTTGCAGCAGAGGATTCGGCTCCACGGGGCCCCAGTAAGTGAGACGGCCTCTCTACCGGAGAGTTCCTGCGGCGGTAGAACAGCACATAGGCGTAACGTGTAACCACCTGACTCTCTTCCACCGTCGTCACTGTGCTGTCATCAAACAAACGCCAGCCTGAAATAGTAAACGACAGACAGTGAGATGTTTCACATCATAGCCGGTGAGATGTTACTGATCTAGAAGAGCTCACTCATACCAACGTCGCTGCGCTGGCTGTTCTTGTCGCTGGGAAGACGAGCGTAGGCCGTGTAGTGTCCTCCGATCATGCCGCCATAATGGTTGATCACAGCGTAGAGATCATAGATGGGGGGCTGCTGGATGTCACCCTTATGACCAATACAAAACTTGCTCAGGTCCAGGTTTCTGATGAAGACAGAAAAAACGTCCATTATATGGTCAAACATGGTGATAAACAAAACTATTTAGCCAAATGACAGGTTCACAGTTCATACTGCTGTTAAACTCCACCTAAACTATCAGGATTATTTTTGCAGTGTCACGAACAACTGAGAACGGATTAATGTCATAATTTCTACACATTCGACTGTGCGCATACATTAGCGTACTTGTAAAAAAATAAATAAAAATAAAATCAAGTATACTTGGGCCTTAAGATATTTGTTATAGAAGATTTATATTTCAATTAAATGCTGTTATATTAAACTTTCCAGTCATCAAACAATCTTACAAAAATTTCTGAAAAATATTGCTTTTCACACTCCAAAATCAGCATATTAGAATGCTTTCTGAAGAGTCATGTGACACTTAATATATTTGCGTATATTAAAGAAAACAGTTATTTTAAATTGTAATAATATTTCACAACATTACTGTTTTTACTGTATTTTTAATCAAATAAATGAATCCTTGGTGAGCATAAAATGCTTCTTTCAAAAACATTAAAATAAATCTGGCAGATGCCAAACTTCTGAAGCCCTGTGCTAGTGACCGCCAGTGAGACAAGAGTACAGTTCAGTGTACCTGACTGGGAAATCAACCATATCATTAATCTTGTCCCTCCATATGAAGCTCCTAAACGAGAAACGCTTGAGCTGGATGATAAGCACGTTGGGAAGACGCCAGAGCAGCAGCTGTTTAGAGGCTTCCCTGTGTTGCTGACACTTAGGACAATACCTGAACCACAACAAGAGAAGATACATGTGGGCCAGTCACATTTATAATGTCAATTAAACACACTTTGAAACTGACACGTCTGTCCGTACCATGCCTCTTCAGGGGCCAGCACCTCAGGTTTGGTAAAGAGGTTCAGGCACTGCTCTAAGGTGAAGTGTCCTGCCCTGGATGTCTCTGTAGCAGAGCCAGGGTCCTCATCAAACTCTAGCTCTTTAGAGCGGACCAGCACATATTCCTTCAGCCGCTCATTGTTCTTCCACACCAGCTCCAGCGTGCAGTCATCAGGCAGCTCCAGTACCGCATCACCTGTAGGGGGCGCCAGGATGATAAAGATACACAGCTCCAACAAGCATTTTAGAAAACAAATCCACCCAAAAACCTCTGACTGACCTTTGTCCTCAAGTCTTCTGTCCTCCTTTTGGCTTGAGTCCAGAACTGCGATGTAGAATTGAGACGCACTTCCACTGGCTGGCTCCGAAGGCTGCTGATACCCGGTCACTACAGCTACCGATGAACAAATAGCAATTGACTATTACTCCACAACAAACAAAGACTTTGGCATAGATTTTTACACCAACTTACCTTCAGGTTTTAAAGCCTTTTCACATGAGGTTTCTTTCTCCACCAAAGAGTCTTGGGAGCTGGTGGCGAGCTCACAGCACCCGGAGTCACTGGTGTGTGTGGAGAGAGTGTCCCCACCTGCTGCGGAGATCACAGATGCGGTCTCAGTTTGTGGGGCTTGGCTTTCCGCTTCTCCTGCAGGTGACGGTTCCTCCTCCTGCTCCTGACCTTCTGAAACATTGCTCGCCATGGAGTCCAGGTCAACATGGGACAGACTGGCCTCTGGAGACGTCCGACCAGACTGGAAAGGTGGCTGGAACACATTGACAGAATACCTGCAAACAGAAATGAAGGGTTAACACCAGTGCTGCTGGTTCCTAGTTAAAAGATTTTACTTTTTATACCAGAACATCCCAATTAAAACAAATAGTCTATAAATAAATGCTGTAATAACTACACAGACAAAAAATTAAATAAACAATAAATAAAATGCTGTTAATGCTATAAAAGTATGCATATAAAATAGACAACTGGTGTAAATCTAAATGAAAAGAATGCTATAATACAATTCTATAAAATACAGCTAATAAGTTTAAATAAATTATAAAATAAAACAAGCAATTTAACTTTGTTTTCCATTTATTAAAGCACACATTAAGCACTTCTTCACTACCACAGAAAAAAAAAGATACACAAGCAGAGATAAATACAATACAAGTTATAAATAAAAGAATATTCAGGTGTGGAAAGTAATAAGGTACAGTGCACAGTGTTCACTGTATATATATTAAATATATATACACTTTTGTTAAAGCTGTTCTGTCGTTTGATTAACATTAATGACAGACAGCAGCAGGTATTTATAGGCTGCTGTCCCTTTAAGACCTGAAGCACAGATCCAATATAATTAAACACATTTCAGTTTCTCAGTTGTTTTCTTTCAATTAATACACATCCAAACAGAGTTGAGCTGTCTTTTGCCTCTACTTGTGCTAGAATGATTTAAAATCACTTGAACGTGTACGAGTACAAATGATAAGCTTTTACTTTATGATGGTTAAACATTGCAATTTATCCACGAATCACATGCATGGCGAGAAGATAATCATACCTAGAATAGCCTTCCAGAAGCTGTGTCAGGCGAGAGCAAGTCAACCTAGACTCAGGCACACTAATTAAAAATGGCAGTCCAATATTGTCCACATTGGGCCGGCATGTGGTCTTGTGATTGGGCCAGTGGTTCTTCTGGCAGGCCCTATAATCAGAGGAAAGAAACTTAACACCAACTAGCCAAGACAAAGTCTCTAAATCCCAAGCATGATCTCATAGCCAGCACAACACATCTATTCTAATGAATAGATGTAAACTCACTGATTACAGTAGCCGACGCGGTAACAGCGAGTGCAGCGCTTGAGCTTCTCGTCATCAGAGGCAGGAGGCTTCATGCAGCCAGCACACTTTGTGATTGGGATGTTTGGAACCAGAGGTCTCTGAAGATCAATACAAAGACACAATGAATACATTATATCATAGCAAGAACATCAACTAAACCTAGGAAAATAAGAAGAGTGACAAAAATGGTGTACCTGTTGGACCTTCAGCAACACCACTCTCTCTTTGGCAAGATCTTTAGACAACACCTCAAAGCAGAAGAGCAGGTCACTGGGCGAGACTGTGTCTAAAGATTGAGGCGGTGAGAAGATTCTGTTGAACCTGTTCTTCACCACCTGGAAGAAAATATTGAGGGAACACTCTCTTTATGACTTTAATACTTAATAACTTTTATGAACGTCACAAGGCACGCATCAGTAGATCTGGTTGATTTTTTACCAAATGTTATTTTGAATTGTGAAAGAGGCTTCCAACAATTATAACTAGATAATCAAGAAAAACTCATATTCAGAACAGAACCATCATACCTCTGCCAGCCGCAGGTTCTCTGGTTTGATCCTCACACTGCGAGATATTGACTCCAGGACTTCAGCTGTGTTCGAGTTCTCTTTACTCACACTGACCAAAAACTACACAAACAAAATGTTTAGGTCAAATATTTATAAAAAAAAAAAAAAAAGAATATCAAGCTAAATGAGGTTGAACAGTCTGAGCCTTTTGTGCACAGGCTTACTCAAGAACTTCAGAAAGTTGTTTTGTGTACCTTGACTGGTTTCTTGTGAGGCTCTTTAGCGAAATAAAACACAGTCAACACCTTCTGCTTTTGAGGTAGGGGGACAGGCAAGTACAGGAAGGGGTCAAAGGTTATGGAAACCTTAATAAAAAAAAACACTGATGAGAAAACTCCAACAACCATATTGCTAAGAGATACTGAAAATGATACATTTCAGAATTTGATGGTTTTTACTGACTTTATGAATTTGAATCATAGCTCTTGATGTATTACCTTCGAACACACAGGACACACCAGCTTTGACTTGTACTGGCCCTGAAAGAGGTCAACAATGAAGGAATCATTCCTCATTTTATGCCTCTGCCATGCCTCTTCTGCAACAACCTGCCAATCATAAATAAAAACAATTTTCAAAGAATTATTATCATGGAAAAGCCTCCTTATCTTATCACTTCACATGAAACATAAATATTAAAATATTGTCTTGGTATTTGAATTTAAACGCTCAAATGTCCCATATTCAATTATTAGATTAATGACAGCACAGAATCTTTCTTATTAATTTTACATCATAATGCTTTGTCAACTGTCAGATATGAATTCTGAATCTCAGTTTGCCAGTGTAGTCTCAGACTTTTGGACTCTATTGGACATGCTTATTTAGCAACACACTCTGCTACATATCCAAGGATGCAGTATATGCAGTCTGTTTTGAGACAAAAACAAGAGCTCACTTCATCCTGACAGCCATCTGAATCAACGGTCTCTGTATATGGTTTGTTTTGGATGCGGTTCAGGTCCTCATGCAGCCCATCCAGTAAGAAAGCCATGAACTCCTGAGCATCATGCTGTGCGTAGCCTGTAAACTGACTGGCCTTACTGGCCACTATAGCCTATGAAAAGAAATGGAAAAAAACAACACCCTGTTATTATGTGTTACTTACAGAATAACATATTGGAAACTGAAAGATATTGTATAAGAGGAGAGATTTGCTGCTGAATGGATACCTTTAATTTGGAGGGTTGAAATGCATGGTGAGTGCCCTTCCACAGCGCTCGAAGCAGAACAGCAAAGCTAATGGCCAGCCGTCCACCCGTGCCCAATGGATTACTACAGTTAATCTCGGACTCGAACCCCCGGTCTGGAAATAACACACCACAAAACCACACACCTGGGTAGAACACACAAACATACAACAAAGAAGCAATTCTCATCAATCAAATTACCACTGACCATGGAAATAATCCCTGAGCTCCCGTGTGTTGGAAAGGGACTGGATCACACTGTTCATAAAGCAAGTGTTTCCCAGATTGACCAGTCCAGTGAAGCCGGGGAGACACACTTTCTTCTCCTCCACTTCTTCAGCTCTCTCACTGCCTGCAGGAGGAGTGTGGGTCATGGGCTGCACCATGCAGGTGGGCTTGGGCTGTGGACAAAGAAAGGGCAAATCTTAACTAACAGTCCTGAGACAAGTTATAGTACACTAGATCATCATATGTGACAAACAAACATGCACTCACTGTAACAACAGTTGGTTCCTGTTTGAGGGACATGTGTTCGGAGACTGAGCGTGGGGTCACGGCATCCAGACCCGAGTCCTCTGGGGTTCGAGGGGGTTTGGCTTTCTCCTCTCCCACTCGTGGTTCTTCTTTAGCAGGAAGTGCATGCTGGCTGCTTCCTGGCTGGCTCTTTTCAAGTGTAGAAGGGCTGGAGGGCACAACAACCTTGGCGCCCCCCACTGCACCTTAAACAGATGACAACAGAGCTTGTGGTTAGCACCTAAATATCATGGCTTGTAATATTACGCTCACTATTTACAGTACAACTATTATGCTCATCAAGCTTGCATTAATTTGTTCAAAAATGCTGTAAAAACAGTAATAGTGAAATATAAAAATTTTTAAATATCTGATTTCCATTTTAATGCATTTTAAAATGTAATTTATTCTGTGATCCAAAGCTGAATTTTAAGTAGCTATTACTCCAGTCTTCAGTGTCACCTTCAGAATTCAGTCTAATATGTTGATTATAATACAAATATTTTTGTGAAAACTGATATTTATTTTTCAGGATCTTTAAACAAATAGAAATTATTATTTTTTTGTTAGAAACAGAAATCTTTTAACACCATTATTAATGCATTTACAATCACTTTAGACCCATTTAATGTTTTTCAATATTGATAGAAACTAACCATATTATGATTAAGATGTTATATTAATTAGATCAGAACTATGCACATTGCACATGCATCACTCTCTGTATTTTACTTTTCAATGTTAAAACTTACTTTTATGCATCAAACAAAATGATACGATAAATATCACAATTCATTTGTTGTTTGTAGTGGTTGTAATTAATGGATTTGCGGGGTCATACATTTTAATTGCACTAATCAGATGGACTTTATTCTAGTAAAGTGCAGATGTAATATATAAGCAATGGCTTCACCATAACAAAAACAGCGATGTACAATTAGACATTTAAGATTATTTACAAGTAATTACTATTAGATATAATTGGAATGGAATTTTCCAAGAGGGTCTGGCTGCAGACTTGCACTTGCACTCTCAGACTTGCACTCTCAGACACTTGCACTTCCGCTAGTGATGTCACTTGCTGTCTTTATTTTTTATTTATTTATTTTTACTTTTTGTTTGAATTTCCCAACATTTTATAACAGTAGCCAGGTGGCGAAGACAAGAAAAAAATAAACAAAATTACAATGTCACTTGCAATCGCTACTTGCACTCTCTGCTACCTTGCAATCGACACAAATCGTGCTTGTTGCCAATGGAGACAAGAAGCTGTGGTGGTGAATAAACGCAACGCGCAAAGTTTCGCGTTAAGCATTTTTCCATATAGAATAAACTCTCTACAACTTGTTTATATCACTGTCTTTGTCCATTAAGCTACATTATGTGTTTTATTTATAATGATTTTCTATAGGAGGAAAACGTTTAATGTACAACTTAACGCACTGCGTTCTGTACTCGTCTGCTTGCCTGAATGGAGTTGATCCTTTTAAAATCACTTAATGCATTTCATAATGCACGTTCATATTTGCTGGTGTGTATATACTTTGAGTCAACAACAAGACATATAGGCTATGCATGCTGAATTGTCTTTATCATCTTAGTCTGTTATTAGGCCTCATTAAGCGTTCGCATTGTGTTCATAGCCATCTGCTTGCCTTGTTGTACATTAAATAATAACTATATATCGAATTTGGTCTTTTAATTGAACTTAACCTATCCTAATACATTATGCCATATTAAGTGTTTGTTTTTTTCTACAGGAGGAAAACGCTTAACGAAAGACTTTGTGTATAGTAGTAGACCTACTAATTTAGTTTTAATCGTTTAATCACCACCACAGCGTCTTGTCTCCATTGGCAACATGCACGAATGTGTTGATTGCAAGTGACGTCACAGGTAGCGGAGAGTGCAAATAGCGATTGCAAGTGACATTGCAATTTAGTTTCTTTTTTCTTTTCTTCACCACCAGGTTACTGTTGTAAACTGTTGAAAGATTCAAACAAAATGTTATCAATAAATATATATTTTTTTTAAATAAAGACTGCAAGTGACGTCGCTAGCGGAAGCACAAGTGTCTGAGAGTGCAAGTCTGAGAGTGCAAGTGCAAGTCTGCAGCCAGACCCTTCTTGAATTTTCTAAAAATATATTGCTACAATTTTTTTTGTGATCTATTAGTCTGCGTTTAAATTTTTGGCAAACATTTTGACAAGCTATATTCTTGTTCCATGCTAGTATCACTGGCGATTGCATTTTCAGGAGGGAATCACGCAATTATATGTAGATGTGATTTCCAAAACTTTGCTGCATATAACTGACCATCTGTCCTCTTGACAACATAAAAAACAATACTTTTATTTAATTCTTTAATTCTTTTATCCACTCACTTTACAATCTCTAAAAAAGCGGTCACTCATCTCAGTTCGCAAACTAACAACATTCCATTAAAATCAAAGTTGTCTACACTGCATGATGAATCTCTTATGTTGTGTCGCTGTTAGTGAGAAAGGATTAGCATGAGCAGGCAGCATTCTGAACAAAAACTCCAGGGTTTTGAGCAGTGACCTAACAAGTGTGTTGTAGATATCAACAAACATGCGTGTGAACTTTTAAACAGTAGTGTAAGTGTATATGATGTGAATTAACATAACCACAACTGAACAATCATGACACATTTAATTTGAGACACATCACTATACTGGAATTCTTTCTCAATTTATCCGACCTGAATCTGAACCAAATGTGAGGAATGATGCCATTCTCTCTCATATAGATTCATCAATATAAACAAATATATTTTAAACTAAAGATCTAAAGTGAAGAATCAATATCAGTATATAAACAGATAGTCACAGCTCTATTTGAGAGAAGGCTGTGTAGAGCAGTGTGGGTCAGGAGCCTGGCACCAACAAAAGAACTAGGGATGCTCATTTCAGTTAATTTTTCCGACCTACAACCACCATTCGTTATCCAAATATTAACCTTTAACTGATCAGATTAGAACATTAAATTTGTATTAAATAAATAATCGAATGGACGAGTGTCTGTAACTCACTAAAACAATAATAATAAAAAAATGTATATATGTGTGTCTGTATATATATATATATTTTTTTTTTTACATGTGCAAACAGCAGGATACAGAACAATACAGAAACAACAGAACCTGAATTCACACATATCTGAATTATCACGCACCTGCATCTGAATTATCACACACCTGCAGCACTTCTGAGAACAAAGAAAAACAGAATAAAATAATATAAATAAAAAGAATAAAATAAACAGGCCTACACTACATATTTTTCACTTAAATAACAAATTAAGATGACAAAACGGAAACACACTCTGAATCCTTAAATGCTATTTGAATGTTTTTCGTCAGGGATAAAAATAAATAGCAGGTCTACCTCAGAACACAACTTATGTAGCTTTTATTTGAAATAAATTAACATGTCAACTTGCTGTGGGGCATAGTCTGGAGTAGAGATGCACGACATTGGATTTTTGTTTGTTATCTGATATGCAATTATTTTTCAGCTCATTTTGGCCGATAATCGATGCCGATACCGATATTTTTACTTTTGTTTGGAAACAACACCAACTCTCTCTGGTGCAGAGATTTGAAACAAATTATTTTTTTTAATTCTGGTTAGTTTCTAACAAAAAAAACCTTACTTATTAGAATTAAATAATTAAAAATTATTAATTAAAAAAACAATAATTAAGTTCTTCAATGCTGAAAGCACATTGAAAGCTTTGAAAATAACTATAAATCAAATCTCTTTTATTTCACAAACAGATGCAGTGGTAACATTTGTAGATGTTTTAAGATTTGTAGATGGTCTAAAGTAAAGGAGCTGTAAAAAGAAAAATCTGAAAATCTTTTAGAGCTCCTTGTATTAAATTTTTCATTACCTGTTCGGGGAAAAACATATTACACAAAAATGAATAAAACTGTATATACAAATTTATTTAATTTATAAGCATCATGTTTGTGATTTTTATTCATGTAAGCTATAGCTTCTGACCTTTAAATCAAAACATAGTTTCTTCAGGTTAAAACAACCTTTTATTTTGATGGGTTGCTGTGAAGACATTTAAGTTTCTATTTTTATATGACATGATGATGTGCTTTAGTATATGTGTAGTAAATTAAACTTCGCCTCTGCCCCATTCATTCATACAGAGACACACAGAACATGCAGGATTCATATAGAAATCATATTTTTGTGGCTTAATATTCACAGTAAATAAAAAGCCTTACCGGATGAGCATTAGGACCCGGGGGGACTGCACGTGCTAGTAACTGGTGACTATCACACACCAAACATGGCATTCTTTAGCTACATTCTCTGATTAAATGTGGCAATCCAAAACAATGAATCTGCCGATGTGATCTTATAGTGCTAGCACACCCTGAGCATATGCATGTTATTCATCGGCAAGGCATATCGGCATAATCTTTCATATCAGACTGACTCATATTTTAAGCCATTATCGGTCGATTTTAATAACGTTCCAATAATATCGTGCATCCCTAGTCTGGAGTGCAGCCTGTTTCGTGGCAGAAAACACAGGCTTCTGCAGCGCTGAGCATTGTAGTCAATCTCAGACATATCTGTTGCTTTCTTGAACACAATGGCCAATCAGAGGTGTTTAAGTTAGACTCCATTCATCGCTTACATATCATCGAGTTGAATACATTTCAACTTTTCAGAATGTCGCAAGCGCACCGCGGGTCATGTGACAAGAACTAACCAATCAGCTTCATCCTCTCCCGTAACAACATTGAAAGCTCAGCCAAGATGAAAGAACAGCTGATCATAGCTGTATATGGATTGCCATTTTGAAATAAATTTAGTAGCAGAGCTACTGCAAGCGATTTTTAGAGCTGCAAATCCATTTAGAGCAGGACACATACATTTATCCTTTGCTGAAATTTCTGCGTCTTCATGGACAGAGCACGTCATGGTTGCTTAGCAAAGGCAGACGCCTCGGGCGCAACTGCCCGAGCGCTTTGGAAAGAAGGAGAAAGCGACGGGCCTAGCGTTTTCCACTCGTTTTTAGGCGCGATATGTGAACGGCCCCTAACACTGTAAAGCTGCTTTAACACAACCAGTATAAAATGTATAAAGCGCTATACAAACAAAGGTGACTTGACTTGAGTATAACGGAACGGTAAGATTGTGAAGAACGAAAAGATGAGTGACAGCTTTTTAATGATAATAAGGGGGAACACCTTTTTGCACGCTTTCTAGGATATAACCCATTCAGAATTTGAATACATTCACCCACGGATTCACTCTGATTTATCTAATATTGCCTTTTTCCATTGTATTGACTTTACTACTACAGTTAAGTGAAAGTGTAGGTGCTTGCAGCAAAATATGTAGGCACATGTGGTATTGAGTTAAATATCTACAGAATATTTTTCTTTAATAATGCAGCAAAACTGATAGAATCGGACAAAATTCTTACTTTCGGTTAACGGTTAAACGGTCAATATGAGCATCCCTAACAAGCACTGGCACATTTGGCTTGACCCTGTCTCACACTCGTATTGAGTTACTGGATCACTCCCTGTAGTCACATTCCTTTTCTTGACCATGCCCTCATTTCAACATGTAAACAAAAACAGTCCTGCTTTTTCCACAGTAATTATCTCATGTATGCTTCATATCACACATCAGAGCTCTCTGAAAAGATCAAGGAACTAGCTGTTCTTATTCAGCCAAACCTTAGTCATGGACACACTGCTCATGCAGCTAATGCTATATAGTATCATAAATGTAGACAAAATAATGTGTGGTTGCTTGTGAAAGTTTGCTCAAAAGCCAACAGAATCCAGGCAGCAGACCTTGTGTGGCAGGTGCCTCCAGACCTCCCCAGCGCTGACTGTGTCTTTTCTTTAGGGTGATGTCGATACGGGACGGAGTGAACGCATAGCTGGACTGATCTGGTTGAATTAGATTCCTGAAACATCAGAAGATGGGACCATTGAACAAACCCTCAGAAACATACACTTGACCAGTGGATCAATGGAGATTAGGATGCCCATCAGAAAATCTTACCTGAGTTTAACCTGCCATTTAAAGACCGTGTTTGGTCCACAATCCGGATGAAGGCGCAAAAAATTAGGATCACTGTGAACAGTTTCAATAATTAGTGTCATTGTAAGAATTGGAATCTTTATTCTGGACACTGTGTGTGGATGGCTCCCTCACCTGGTCTGGAAGAAAAGAGTGAAGTCTTGTTCCCTAAACAGCACCCTGGACGTCGTCCGGCAAATTTCTTTCATGTAGACATTAACCACCATCAGGTCTGTCCCTTTCTCATAAGAGTCATTCTTGACAAACGTCAAGTTCACCATTGGCTCCGGACCTTAACACAAATCAATCATGAGAGATAAAGTATAGTAGATCCAGTACAGTAGATCAAGTATAGGAGATCCAGAATGAACTTTCCCCCACATCCACTCCAAACCCTGTGGGTGATCAATATCACCTTCAGTCACCGATTGATCACCCAAAGTGCAAGTCGGAGTTCAGCATGACTGTGCATGAGGTCAACTCACTACTGGAGAAAAAGCCTATATCTTATGGTTGTCTTTAAAAGCTGAAGAATTCCAAATTAACTGTTATTTTGATAGGAAAATACAACAAAGCTATGTTTTCATGTAGCATGTCAATTCTGCATGGTATGTAAGACTCTCTCGCTTGCTCTATCTCTTTCTTTGCATGTGTGTGAAAAACAGTGCTCTCAGCAAAGCAACAGCGAGTGGTGCGGCTTCACACTACTGAATATCACACTACAGAGTTTGTGGAATGTCAAATAAAGGTACAATATGCATCTATTGAGATGAACTAAGAAATGGCACAGATCTCTTGCCGGAGAGTGAACCTTGCCAACCCCAAACTTTTGAACTGTACTGTATAATCTGATGTTGTGCTCTGATGAAAGAACAAATGATGCAACAATTGTTCTTAACTGACCTTCTGTATCCTCTTCTTGGCTCCCTCCTTGTGGATCCTCCTTGGACTTGTCTCTCTTCTCCTCTGTGCAGCACTTTTGAGGAGACTCCTCTCTCTTAGAGGCTGATGAAACAGGCGCTCCAGATAACAAATCATGAGATGGAAGCATTTTAGGGATCTGGGCGTCAACCTGTGGCTTCTTTTCATCTTTTCGGTTTTCTCTCTCATCAGTTGCTATTTTCACTAGAGGAGAACTCTCCTGTTGTGCCACCTTCAGCTCACACACTGAAGAAACTGTCTTACTTTCATTTTCCTCAACCTGTAAACAACACAGAGGATGGACAACAGGATGTGAGAGACTCTTTTCCACCAATCTATTTCCTGCTGATTGTTTGACTTTCAAGTGAATGATCAGTCTCACCTGAACATTGACTTTTGGCCTCCTGTCCACCTCTTTTTCTCTTGGTGATGCCTGGCATCCTTTACTTTTGACCTGCATCTGAACCCTGTTGTCTTTTGCATTGCTAGCCGAGTCACCACTGCTCACAGCTAATGAATGTGTTTTTCCATTAACTGCTGGTTTGGATTGAGTCTCCTTTGTCGAGCAGGGACCTAGTTGGGGCTCCTTTGTGTTTCTGGAGGCTTGTGTGGTGCGCTTTGCACTGGGCTCATTGATCGGGTCTGCTTTAGCACTTGATTTAATCTCAGCTACCTTTACAACTGTGCTCTCGCTGAGCTCCACCTGTTTGCCTTTCATCCCTCGCTTCAACCCTCTGTCAGGTTTACCTCGTTTCTGCTCAGCAGAGGTCCCTGTGGGCACTTTCTCAATGATTTGGCCAGATTTTTCAGACTGCCCTGTGATTGACTGGTGGTGGTTGCTGCCATTCTCTCGAAGGATGTTTACCATTTCTGTCTTTTTCTTGTTCTGTTTAATGGGGAACATAAATAAATAAAGCTTGGTTGAGGGATCTCTGACCAGGAAAACAAGCTGCATATGTGCATGGCCATACAGATCTGATATTCTTCTTTCACAGACAAAAATAATTGTAGTAGTCGACCGATTTGTTTTTTGACAGTCGATGCCGATTTCTTGGAAATCAAGGGGCTGATAGCCGATATGAAGCCGATATAATAATTATTGTTTTTTATTAATATTTAAGCAATGTGAAACAATTTGACAATGGATCAAAAATAAACATACTTAAGATGACAAAGTATTTTTATTAAATATTTATGTATCGAATAATTAAATATTTTATAAAAATATAATTAAAAAGGAAGTAAACTTGAAGTAAACATTCAATATATAATATATATTTTTTGCAAAAATATCTCTACATAAACCATGTCTTTTTAGTAATTACATTTTCAGTTATTGCACAAAATAAAACTGCAAAGAGCATGCCAGTGTTCTTACAGCAAAGGCGGGCCATGTGTTGAGGGGGATCTTCTTGTGCATGACAATCTGCAGAACATTTATTTTCTCCTTATAAAGCAGTTTACTGCAGGAGGCTTCAATCTCTTCATGGAGATGGCAGCTCCATTCACGGCCATCTGAGGAAGAAAACAAATCACAGAATAAAAACTACTTTTTAAAACGTTTGGTATCATTAAGATTTTTTTATATCTTTGAAAGATGACTCCTTTGCTCACCAAGTCTCCATGTATTTGATCAAAACACAGTAATATTGTCAAATAGCATTAAAATTTGATTACATTTCATTATATTGCAATTTGATACTAATTAATTATATTTAAAATTGTAATTTATTCCTGTGAGGCAAAGCTGTAAATAGCTGCCATTATTCCAGTCTTCAGTAACACATGTTCCATCAGAAATAATTTGAACAATAAAAGACCACCATGGACCAAATCAGACACAAGCACACATAATGTCCTTACCCGGCAGGCGGATGTGGCAGGCAGAATCGGAAAAAGCATAATCGATATCTTCCACTTTCAGCACCCCAGCATCTTCACAGTTCAGCCTCACTATCACCTCGTGAGCATTCTGCTTCCAGTCCACAAACAAATCTACACAGACAAAAGAACATTTATGTAGGCTGGATCAGTCAGAAACAAATGACCTAATAACACTGACTGTAATTAAATGTATTATTCCATGAGCAGAGAGAAAACAAAAGAACATTAATTTACAGATAATACACAAAGGATTACTACAAACTAATAAAGCAAAATCAAACCTGATTTCATGATAATGCTAGCAGAAAGCAGAAAGCCAGACTCCCTTTGATTTCAAACTGCTCTGTTACGGAGTTTAACTTTGGTGCATGCTAGCGAACAGGCCAGAGTGAGCAGGAAAGAGCGAGAAAGAGAGCGTGTTTATCTCTAAGGATCAGGCTTCAGGGTCAAGTGACAGCTAGCCCCGTCCCGTTACTCTCTCTCTCTCTCTTGCTGAGACACACAGATCTAAAAGGTCATCAGAAAGCCACCACGCCCCACAGCTGGGCTTCTATTCCACGTGATGTCATCTGCAAGTATCCCATGAGGCCCCCATACATGACGGGATTCAGCACTACAGAAACAGACTTCTCCCACTGTTAATTTAGGGATGGTGCTCTGTCTTCCCGTCTTGCCGAGACGAAACGCGACACCTCGACAAGAGGGAGACAATGGCACACCTGTATCAAATGCATGTAGAGAGGGCAATAAGGGCAGCGAGTAAATGAAGGAAGTGTGAGGAATACTCTAAGGAAAGTCTTATCAGGCATGTGCTGGGCAGAGCCACTCCACTGACCTTGACAAAGCCCTTCTTCAATGAAGCAGAGACTCACAGGCTTAGATTACAACACTTGAGCGCTCAGCACAGCACTGCAGAGGCAAAACACACTCGGCAGAAAGGGCACAGCCCTAGACACAGGCTGGCACAGGGGGACTAAACAAACAAAACGCTCATGTACGCTTGCCAACAGTCAGTAGTAACGTGTCTCAAACATCATCGGTAATTGTAAACTGAAAACACTGCCAGAGAAATGTCAGTGTTTAGAATTAGCCTTCTTTTGGTTCTGTGACGTTAAAGGGATAGTTCACCCAAAAATGAAAATTAGCCCATGATTTACTCACTCTCTGACATTATCTGATATCTGACATTCCTCTTTCAGACAAATACAATCACAGTTATATTTAAACTTGTCCTGGCTCTTCCAAGCTGTATAGTGGAAGTGAATAGTTTCCCTGTTTTAGAACTGCATCCATCCATCATAAAACTACTCCACATGGCTCAGGGATGTAAATAAAGGCCATATGAAGCGAAATGATGCTTTAGTTCAGTGTGAGGAAAAAAAAAGATATAAAAAAAAAAGGTATAAACTGTAATCTCCAGCTTCCGGTCGCTCAAGCAGGCACTTTCTTAAGAAGGTGTTCGAGCGTATGATGTAGGTGTAGCAGAAGGCCCAAAGTAAGCTGCAATTTATTTATTTTTTCCTTAGTCTTATTTAAATATTCTTTGTTCTAAATGGCTACGTTTATATGCACAATCTTTGGTTCAGTCGGACTGAATTGATGCCGACTGATGAATCAGATTGTAGTGTTTACATGAACACTAAATATAGTGATTGTTTTGCTGTGCGCGTTTATATGTCACAAGCTTCAAATCTGAATAAAACAATTTTTGGCATGCGCACACTCCTAAAATAGTGAAAGTGACATATAAAAACCCATTTATTGAAAGTAAAACAAAAAACATTGGACTGAAAATATATGCATATTAAATATCAACATATTACCAAAAAGATACTTATAAGGATGATATAACCAAACAGTAGATGGTAGCCACTGACTTTCATTAAGCTGAATACATGACAGAATTTAGATTTTTAGGCATACTATCCCTTTAACACAACTGACAATAAAAAAAAAAACTATAATAATAATAATAATAATTCAAACTGTTGTAGTTTTACTTTCAATACCTTTGTATTTTGTACTTTTGTACTTTGTTTTGTTCAAAGATAATTACCAAAAGATGATTGTCAGAAATGTCAGCCTAAATGAGACTGGATTCACCAAATACCCACCAAAACAAGCTTCTAATGCCACACAACAATCATTTCATTGGACAAGCTAAGGACGCAGTGCAATGCCATAGCTAAATCAATACTGACTAGCATAGCACAACAACTACACACGACACGTTCAGTTTGTTTCACACAGTTAATGTCTGTTAACTTTCCAGTTCCCGGTTTACCACACTACGTAACAGATTGGAAACCAGCCCAACTCTGCACATGAAAATAGGACAAGGACTATGCCATACCTTTAATGACTTTAACCTCCAGTTATGGGCCAGACTGCATTTTATAACGGTCAAAAGGACACTGCACCACAGACGCTTCCTATCAGTTCATATTACATTAGATATCATTGCAGAAAATGTTTTATCCAACACTATACTTTTGACCCAAGCGTATTAGATTAATTGGGCTAAAGGACCTGAGTGAGAAAAAGCAATTCAGACCTACTTCATCAGTGTTTACAAACTATGACCCCCTCCTCACCTTTTCTAGTCTCTGAGCCGGTGGCTGAGGTGGCCCGCTTGGCCTCCTTGCTCTCCTGGTTGAATCTGTCCTTCTGCTTCTTCTTACTGGTGCTGACCACATCGTCAGGTCCTCTCTGACCTCGCCTCCGGCCCGATTCGCTGGGGCCTGTACTGCTGCTGGCCATCTTCAGCCACTTGCCGCTAATGGGTCGGCCGTCTCCTACCTCGCTCCCGGAGCTGCTTCCACAGGGGTCTGGATCTGAGCTGTGCCGTTTCCTGCCCGGTCCAGCTATCTTGGCGGCGTTTCAAGTGAGAGCACTCCCAGAAGAGAATCGGAGGGAGACTGTGAACAAAAAACAATAAAAATGTACGTATTACTAGAGTAAACTACACAACTTTTGCACAGATTTCCCCCCTATTTAGAGTCTGGAGGTGTCTACGCTAGATGAAGAAAGTCTGTCTGCAGTTGGAGCTGAGAGATTACACAGAAAAAAAAAGAAAAGTAGTGTATGATGTAAACAGACTCTTTTGGCTTCAAACAAGTTTCATAATTTGAGCCGGTTTTACTGCAGTGTGTGCGCAAGCATAAGATATTTATAGAAAAGAAACAGATATTTGTAAAAAGAAAAAAAAGGGCTGAACTATTTTCTAACCATTTGTTTTTAGTTGGATTTTGAGATTTGTGGCGCTGCACTCAAAAATTAATACAAGATATAAGTAAATTGTAGAGGGGCAGGGTTTAAGTGAATAAAATGCTTTGAGAAGTCTGTCATTCGTGACCAGAGAGATGATCCAGCTATGGACACTTTGATTACAATATGAGGTAAATTTGTATTTTTATTTAAAAATGCGACATATACATGGATGAACCATACATTATCAAATATATTTTGATTGCATGCTGACATTAGCACTTTTAAACATCACAGTAAAATATGAAATAAATACATCTGCTTTTATTTAATATCTTTGTTTTGAAAAACGGTTTACTTCTGGGTAAATCTAAAGAAAAATCTACTTCTCTCAGAGGTCTCAGACTTTCAGATCCTTCTTTATGTAATCGGATATAAAAGAGTGCCTACATCACTGAACAACAGCATGTTCTGAAATTCAAGGACCTCACATTTATGACGTTTTGTTTTGTCTTCGAAGGCATTCTTGAGTTATTAAAATTCATATTTCGTGTTTTCTTTTTAATTATAAATATTCTGCTAGACAAAGATTACAGCCAAATGTGGCCTTTATTATCAATCTCTGTCCAATTATGGTAAAATACCATATACATAAACAAAAACGGTGTGTGGAGTGTAGGATTTGAAGAGAAAAAAATAATAACGTTAATAATAAAGCAAAAATCTAGGTCTGTATTTCGATATATAAGTGGTTGTTATCATGTTTATTGATGTTAATTTAACTGCCATTATATACATATATATACAATGCTAAAATATTTAATAATCTAGTGTTCGGAGAATCAAACAAACCTTCTGATTTCATTAACGTTACTTACTGTTTGTTTATTCTAGCCACCGATGCCGGTTACTGTCAATGTCAAGACACTTCGCTGTCATAATGCAAAACGAATATCAAGAGAAAATATTAAGACTTTAATCATTCCCACCTTTCCTTTTGTTCTCCTTTTCAGCTGTCATACGAGTAAACTGTATCCAAGGGAACTCAAACAGCTTATAAACCTGTAAAGACCGCTAACGACGCAGCTGCTAACCCGGCTAACGTAGCGATTCCACACTCAAGTTCTGTTTAAATGCAAACATGTCACTAACAAACTGTACCTTAACGTTAATTTTGGTCTAATACTGCTAAATATCATTCGTACGAAGTGTGACATATCTTAACTCTGTTGTCTGGTTGTAAGAGACGCCTGTTAGCTGTGTTGAGTGAGGAACGAGCTAGCTACCAGTTAAAGGGAACAGAAGCGCTGCCCAGCTAACCACGAGCTAACGAGCCGAAACACTTTACCGCAAGGTCGGGTGGAGCAGTACTGACAGACGTTTGCATACCTACAGGACAAGTGAAGGCTTATTACGATATTGGGTATGACAACAGTTGTGTTAATTAAATCTTACTCGGTTTCGTTGTTTTTCCGTAATAAGGAGTCGCAACGGCGTGTCCTTTCCTCCGTTAGCGGAGCCGCAGCGACTGCAGCTAATTCAGCCCGAGGCTTCACACACGGCAGCGGGCCGCCGATCGCCCCTGAGCCGCATCAGCTCGCCTCTTAAAAACTGAATTCTTCTTTATTTCCCAAATAGTCCTTAACCAGCACCCATTTTGTGGTGTTAAAACAAATACAGGACAACTGTAAACACAAACAAAGACGCTACGACAGTGTCCGTCCTCCACTTGCAGAGCCGACCGCAGCTCCGTGACTCTCACTTTGTTCGAGAACAAAAACAAACCGGGCACACACTGCGATCACGCCAACCTGCTCCACACACAAACACACACGCGGTCTACTTCCGGACATCCAGCGTTTGCAACCATACGCAGATGATAACTTTTTTTTTTATGTGAAATTTCATGATGCGTTTCTTATGTAAATATCATAAAGTATACATTTAAAAAAATAGCTACTGATGGATGTTATTCGTTAAAGGGGGGGGTGAAATGCTATTTCATGCATACTGCGTTTTTTACACTGTTAAAGAGTTGGATTCCCATGCTAAACATGGACAAAGTTTCAAAAATTAAGTTGCACGTTTGAAGGAGTATTTTTGTTCCAAAAAAACCTCTTCCGGTTTGTCACAAGTTTCGGAAATTTTTTTTCGAGAATGGCTCTGTGTGACGTTAGATGGAGTGGAATTTCCTTATATGGGTCCTAAGTGCGCGCGCGCTCCCTTATAGCAGAGCACTGAGAGGCTGAGCACAGCCTGATCAGAGCGAGAGCGTCGCGAAAAGTCACAAAAGAAGTGTGTTTTTGGTTGCCAGGGCAAGACAACCCTGCACAGATTACCAAAAGAGAAACAGCATTAAGGGACCAGTGGAGTTTATTTTTACAGAGCATCAACGGAGTTGTGCAAGTGTTTTTGTTTGTTCCCTGCATTTCGGATTGCACATTGTTTATTTCTTAATGATAATGCAGTCCCAACGGAAAAGGGTCACGATTGTGTGTTGGAACCACATGCAGTGAGTAAAACTGCTTCAAATATCTCTGTGTTGTGAACTTAGCTATCATCGTGTAAGCACATCAAGTAAACAACATGCGATGTTGTCATCAAACTGCACTTTCCACATGTACAGCTTAAAAAAAAAAAAAAAAAAAAAAAAAAGGACGACATAAAGTGGAACTTAGTCATTTTCCAAAACCGCTAAGCAAATATATACAGTTTCAGTACATACCACATAGAGACGCCTTTGCTGATGCTGCTCTTGTTAAATTTCAGCCTCTGGATCTGTGTCACAGCTTCCACATGCTCTCAACTCAAAAGCCTACTGGCGCTCGTGATTCTTTAGCTCCGCCCACACGTCACGCCTCTAGGCGCTCGTGTTTTTCCGGGAAAAATCGGTACAGACTATCTTTCTCTTATGATTATAATAAAACTAAAGACTTTTGGAGTTATGAAGGATGCAGTACTACTCTATAGGTACTCAAGATTAATAGGATATTGAGTGAAAACGAGCATTTCACCCCCCCTTTAAAAGGGCCATGAACTGAGTAATCAAAATTATTTTGTCTCATTTGACATATTATAGGTCACTATACTATAAAAACATCGTGTAAGATTAAGAACTAAAAACTTTATCTTTAGTCTGAACAACAGGTTGTGAAATGCACCACTTTATGACATAATAGTGTGGCTAAACCCCGCCTCCGCAGAGGAAGACCGACGCCTTCTTCTACATCACTGCCTGTTTATAAATAGTATATAGTTTATATAGAGTTTATAAATAATGAGAGGCAGAAATTATATTATAATGATGCCCCGTCTACAGGGTCAAGTCAATAGTTAGGTAAATTAAAACTAAATAAAAAAGTTATGTAACTTAAGCTTGGAAAAGACAGACAACAAACAAAAAAGTTAATTTACAAGAGCTGCGTTACAATGCATATCAAGTGCATCTCTTATTGAATGTTCCCAATTCCCAATTCAGAAGACCGCACAAACAGCCTATGTCTCTAAATGCTTCTCATACTCGCTCCTCTCGTATAATCGCGCGCGCACTGCACCGCAAATCTCCATCTGGCAGAATGGATGCTCGACGCACGTGCGCAACCTGCGTCGACTCGCGCCTGGCTCCGTTTAAAATGAATGTAAAATTCAGTCTAACTGCTTGCTAATTTCACTTGAATTAAAGGAAGCATTCAGCACATTTTCCACTTGTTCTTAAAATCCCAAATACAGTGTAACATGTAGAATACTTAAATAATTGACTAAAGAAATACAGTTCTTTATTTATGTAAAAAAAAAAAAAAAAAACATTTCCAGTGAAATTCTATAAAATAAGTTAATTATATAAAATTAGTTATACCATTATAATCTTGTCTGCTGAAAAATATATAGAACCCCTCCCAAAACACAATTGAAAATTAAAAGGATTTCAGGGTTATAATGGGAATTGTATTGGATAGAACAACAGTAATTCCTATTGGAATAATGGCAAAAACAAAAAGGAACTTTGTAATGGTTTAATGGAAACTAAGAATTTCAAGGGTTAAGATACTCATGCTGTGCATATTGACAATATTGAGTTGAAGCTTGACTTTACAAATTTGAAATCGCAATATCTGTCAAAAAAAATAAATAAATAAAAAATCTCGCAATTAGATATTTTCTCCATATTGCACAGTTCACACAGGATGCGAGGTGATTTGAAAGAAAAGCAATTAGAAAATTATACTTATGATCAGGGCCGTATAGCTGGGGTTTGCGGGGCCCCGGTGCAGATTGTACCAGTGGGTCCTGTTTGAAATTGTTTAATTTATATGTTCATTCTATTTATGTATTTGTGCTAATTCCACAATGTTTAAGTTGTTTCATGTTTGTAGGTGTCCAGGTACAGAAAACAAATAATTAATTATAAAATAGCACTGCATAGTCTTCATTGTAAAAATTAAATTAACAGTCAAACCAAAATGTATACAGACACCTTCAACATTTCTTACATTATCACAGTTTATTTGCTCTAGTTTATAAAATGGTAATAAAATATGACAAGAACTCAGAGTTGAACTTTCAGAACAAATTCTTCTTGATAATGTCAGATAACTTTGATAGAAAGATATATAATGATATTTAATGGATTCAACCAAAACTTCAGACAACTGTTAGTATGACAATATTTGCACAACTATCAATACTTTGTTGAACAGTTACCAAGCAATGCTTAATTTTTTTCAGTCTGTGATGTGAAAAGGTTGCATTTGCAATTCAGGGGAAAAAAAGAAAAACACGTAAGCAAAACGTAGTGAGGTCAAAGTGTCTGAATAATTTTTGGTCCCATTTTTTTTCTATCAATTTCACTAGTAGTCCAATGTATGAAGATTTTTTGGGTATAATATGTCACAGCTCGTTTTATTTTATATTCGCCTCTCTTTGCGTGAGCCCTGAACACCAGAACACTGTGGTGCTGAAATGGGCTTTTTCACATCCTTTTCAGTTTGTTTAAACTGCGATTTGTATTTGTTCGTTCAGGTGCAAGAGGAAGTTCGAGGAGAACTTCGCAAAGGAGCTCGGTTCAGTGTCGCGGTCTGTGAGACGCGGCTCTGAGACTGTGTGATGCGTGCGCTTCGAACACCGCGCGCGAGTTGAGATTTTCCGTGTCTTGTGTTTGAATGATTTAAACTCTTTTGAATGTTTAAACTGGAAAGTGGTCAGGCTTAAAGACATATGAAAATGATAAGCTTTCGTGACGACACGCAGCAGTGGCCTGTCAACTGTCCTGATAGTCTTTTAAGGCTAGCCTCAGCCAGACTGTTGAGACCGCCGGGGGCCCCCCTTGGCCGTGGGCCCCTATAATCGTCACCACCTTTCACCCCAATTGCAACGGCCCTGGGACTGGTTATATATGCCACTGTTGCACTTTTTCTACATTCTCTATCGCCCCCTTCTGTACTAAATATGTAATACACAAAATAACTGAGTCTGTGTCTGCATATAAATAAAACAAAACAGTACCTTTTGGATTCCATACCAAAGGTTTAATGTGTTCATATATGTCTTTTATGCAGCATAAAAATTATGGTGTTAGGCATTTCAATGTGTAAATGCAACTACAGTTCAAAAGTCATGGTCGGTAAGATTTTTTTTTTTTAAGTATTTCAAAGTGGCCTCTTATGCTCACAAAGGCTGCAAAAATCTATAAATCTGTAATATTGTGAAATAATATTACAATTTAAAATAACTATTTACTTTTTCATATGTTTTAAATTATGTATTATATTCCTGTGATGGCAGAGATGAATTTCAGCAGCCTTTCAGGATTCTTTGATGAATAGTTCTCATCCTAATTGTTATCTTTTGTTACATTCTAAATGCCTTTAATTTCACTTTTGTCAAATGAACACATCTTTGCTGAATAAAAGTGTTCATTTCTTTACAGAAAATCTTACTGATCCCAAACATTTGAAGAGTAGTGCATGTTTTTGGCCACTATATAAATATATAGCAGAAAATGTAATCAAAATGAATCAACCCATACAAATGAATACACTGTTAACATTAAATAAATAACATAACTGAGGGCTCTGTCAACGGATGTAAGCATTTGTTTAATTTTCTTAGCTAGCAAAGAGTTTGCTAGTTTTGATAAAATAAGAACAAAACAGCAGTTTAGGAAAATATATGAGCAGTGAAAAGGACATGAAATGAGACTTGGTGTATTCGATGGTTTTACAGCCCTCCAACACCTTAAAAATTTTGGGAACCACTGATTTAGTATGATGACCATGAGACCTAGTGCTTCATTCTGAAAACTGTCATCAACTTCACAACAAATAAGTAGCAAAGCTGTTAATTCGGAATGAAATAGCAATATGGGCTGTAATGAAAGAATATATATCACACAGAGGGTGATTAAGAAGAGAAATTGAGTCCTGATTTCAGGCTTTTGTCATTTATTTACAGTTCCTACTGACAGTTGTTGTAGCCCATGACTTTAAATCGGATATAATCTTTGACTTCTGTAACGTTTTTCTCCAGATCTGCCAGTTCATCCCGCTGCTGCTGCATCTTCTGCTCGTTCTTGTTAAACTTTCTCTCCAGTTCTTCAAAGAAAGGACACAGAAAAACAAGACGATGAGAAAAGAGCCAAACAAAGTCAAATAACTTGAAAAAAAAAAAAAAAATTCAAATTTTTCATTGAATTAAAAAAAAATAACACTTGGGTTATAGCTTCAGTAAACGATCAGTGCATTTGGACACATACTTCTGAGGGTTTCCATGTCCATGGTGGCCTTCTTCAGCAGCTCCTCTGCTTCTTTCTTCATCTCCATGATTCTCTGGTTGATGTTACCTTCTCCTGTGCCTCCCACAGAGTCCACCTTCTCTTTCAGCTCTTTATACAGATTCTCAGCATTTGCCAGTTCCTTTTAAACACAAACATGCATACACAAATAACATTAAATGTTCATTTCAGAAGCTCTAAATAAATATAGCTAGACATACACACACCTCTTGAAGTCCAGTAGACTCTTGAGTTGCATTGTCAGACTGAGCTTTGGCAACTTTTGCCATCTCCCTGTTCTGCTCCGTTTTATTTTTCAATAAATCTACTCCATTTGACAAATTGGCCAATCGCATCATCACATCCATGAGGTTCTTGTCTAAATTTAAGAGTTTGTTGTCCACCTGTTCAGCGAAGAGATAGACAGGAGATTAGATCAAATCATAAACTACGAGTCGATAGGTTTGGGATTTTTTTGTTATTATTATTATTTTTTTTAAGAAATACATTTTTTTTCTGCATGGACAAATTAAACTAATCAAAAGTGACAGTAAGGACATTTATAATGTTGCAAAAGATTTATATCTCCAATAAATGTTGTTCTTTTGAACATCAAAGAATTCTGGAAAAAGAGTTTCCACAATAAATGTTAAGCAGCACAACTGTTTTTAACACTGATAATAAAAATACATTTTTCTTGAGCAGCAAATTAGCGTATTAGAATGATTTCTGAAGGATTATGTATAAAAATAGAAAACTTTAAATTGTAACAACATTATACTGTTTTTAAATGTTTTAATAAATGCTGTTTTGGTGAGCATAAAATACTTAAAAAAACATGAAAAAAAATGATAGTGTAAGTAAGAAAAAAATGTTAGTAGTAAATGTTAGTCAAAAAAAAAAGAGAGAGCAAGAGAAACATGAAACAATGTAGCAACATTAGTTTTACCAAAGTAGTGATGTTTTGGGCATTCTTGAGGTTTTCCAGGGCTGTGGTCATTTCCTTCTCAGCAGTTTTTATGACACTCTGAGTAGTTTCAAGAGCTTCTTTAGTTTTATTGATGTTATCGCTCACCTCTTCAGCTTTAGTTCTGCACAAACACAAAATCACACACACAAAATGTAATTTACAATATGTGGATTTCTGTGTACCAAAGTGAACAATGTTCTCTCTTGCGTACTTTGCATCTTGAGCTCTCTTAAGCAGATCCCTGACTTTGGCCAGTTGCTCTGTGGTGTGGTTGAACACTCCCTCCACATTGGTGAGGTTGGCGATGTTGGCTTTGATCTGCTCGATGATGTTGTCTATTACGGTCCTGTTGAATGGTAAGGAGATCGCCAAAACCTGCTGGGCCACTTTTTCAATGCTTTCTGGATCTGCTCCCTCCTCTGAATATATCATGAGTTTTAGTATTAAAAAAAGCTTTTTAAGGTTTTCATGTAAGTGATAGTTAGGCATTTATGATAATTAAACATTTTAGAATGACAGTTCGTGCAAAAAATGTAAATCTATGATTTACTCAAATACATATGTTAACATTCAAATTCTAATTATTATTATTTTTTATACATGCAACATAAAAGATGTTGCAAGTTTTAACAAATATTCTAGTGCATCTTGTTACCAGTCATGATGCACCAGGTTTGAATGTGTACAGGTAGAAATAAAATTGTAGAGCTTTGCAGGGGAAGATTTAAGTAACTCAAATTTTTGTCTGTTGGATACATATCACTATTGCCCTACTGTTATACTCTCAGTAAGAGTTTTTTGTTTGTTTTTTAATATTTTTAAAAGTTTTGAAAGGTAGTATAAATTTATTGTATTGTATGGAATTTCGAACAACACAAGGGTGAGAATATTTTTGCACTGAACTATCCCTTAACGTCCTCACATTTCACACAACACAAAAAAACTACTGAAAACACAATCACTGACCATTCAAAAAGTCTTTAATCTCCTTAATGAAGTCTCGTAATATTTTGTTGGAGTTCTCAAAGAGTTCTTTCTTGCTCTGGGCTTTATCGAGTGTGTCCTTTGCTTGAGTCTTCACAGTCTGGGTGAGTTTAGCGATGTCTCTGAGCTGAGAGGTAAGCAGAGATTATTCAGGCTCTTAACACGCATACACACACACGCACTGCACTAGCACAAACAGACAGTGTTTACCTTTTTATCAATGGTTTTTAACTCCTTGCTGGTAGCGGTCAGGTTCTTATGAACTTCATCAGCACTGTCCAGGGCCGTCACTGAGGCACCTACAGTTCCTTTACATCCTTTCCCTCCACACTTCAGCGCACCGTCACTGTCACGGCAGCCAGCTCCTCCACATGGGCTATTTGGACAGCTACTATTTGCACTGGTGTTATCATGGCCACCACATACCTCAAAGCATAAGAAAAACAAGAATCAAGAATGTGTCACTGATAAAGTTAACTTTTTTCTTAGGCTCTCTTCCAGGTCTCAAGCCAAAGTATTGCTCAAAGTCTCTACCTTGTTGCTGAGGTGCTGGAGCGTTTGGTCTATCTCATGAGCTTTTTCCTCCAGTTCAGACAAAGACTTGTTATTGGCAGCGACTGTATGGAGATCTTTTCTGTCTTTCAGCAGGGCTTCTGTACGGTTACGTGTGTCCTCGGACTGTTCCACAGGACTCTGGGGTCCGTATACGGAGGCATTACAGCGCTTCTCTGAATTCAGTGAACTCTGGTAGTACTTGCGGATGTTTTCAAACTGCTCTGTAAAGCAAAAATGACAAAAGACAGTAACATGGGTTAAATGTTTTCAACAAAACTGTTCTGAATATGAATGTAAAGGTGGGTTTACTACCCATTTTCTTGGAAAAGGCTATGGTGTCACTTCCATAATGTGTGTGGCATGGGGAAACAGGACGTTTAATAAAAAAAATGAAAGGCTTTATTGGCTTTACTTTCTTATTGATTGGATGGGGAAAATTTTCCAGTGGAACTGAAGTTTGTTAAATAATACCCAATTAATTATTTGGCTATTAGTTTATATTTTTCAATAGGGAAATAATGGCTATAAAAATAATGACTCAGAGGAACAATATAAATAGAATAACTTTTAGTAAGTTTTTTTTTGTTGTTGAGAAATTGATATAATAATTTACATAATAATTGACTTCAAAGATGTCAAGCATTTAAAGTTGCAGACAACCAAACGGCAGCGAGAGCTTTTAATAAACAGAACATTATCATCTGTTTATCATCTGTTTTCAATACAGTTATCATTCTTTCTTGGTGTGAACTGGAAACCTTAAAAGGAAAGTCATTTCAGATGAGGAATTTTGATGAAAAATTACAAAGTAAGTGTTTTCTTTGGTTAATTTTGATTGGATGTAATATTTTTTTTTTTCAACCAACCCAAACAAAACTTAAGAAATAATACTTTACCTGCAAATCCAACAGTGAGATAGTTCTCTAGGTCTATATGCAGTCGGTGAAGTGTATTGTTCAAGTCTTTCAGTTCTTTCTCCATTGCAGTTAGGTTTCGTTTCAGAGCATTGTCAAGGTCTGCAGTCACATTCAGCTCACGACTCGTGCTCATCAGACGCCCATCAGTCAAAGCGATCTCCGCTCTGAAAATATGTGCATTTAAATGGAGAACAATAAAAATCATCCTCATGTAACGTGCAACTTAAAATGATACTCGCAAAGTGCCAAATGCCACTAACAATGTATGTTAGGTACATAATAAAACAGCGTTTGCAAAATAATGCTCATCAATAAAGATTGAAAATATAACAATTTTTAATGCAAGTGAAATTATTTTTAGGCCCTCTCTGCTAGCCATACTAAAGTGAAATGACATTTACAGTGCCGCCCACTGTGTTCAGGCTTTACCTTAAGTCATCGATAGCCTGGCTTATTAAGTTAAAGGTTCCCTCTCGGTCTCCATCTCGAATCAGGTCTTGAACCTGTGCCAGCTTCTTCTCTAGTTCAAGTATGCGCACATCGCTGAGTCCGGGCACCTCACCCTTTTCCAGAATCATGGCAATGACATCCTTGATGTGGGTCAGATCCCGGACGATCTTGCATAAGGCATCATCCCATAGCTGGAAGCAGGGATGGCAGGGAATGCACTTGGGGAAGTTTCCAGTAAAGCCACGGGCGCACTCATCACAATGTCGTCCTGAAGCCTCCTTCTTACACACACATGCACCTGTTATGCGGTCACACTGAGCCACATCGGACCCCAGAGGGTGGCAGTTACACTCTGATCAGTGGGAGATAAAGGAATAATGATATATACAAAGAGAAGAAACAGAAGTAAGAAGTGTGTGTGTGTGTGTGCACTACTCACGTTCACACTGCCCTCTGGGATCGCCCCAGTGAAACGCCTCACATTCACTGCACTGTCGCCCTCCAAACCCTGTCTGACAATGACACTGACCGCTGAACTACAAGCACATAGAGAGGCAGAAGAAGAAAATCATTAACCCATGAAAACACTGGATTCCAAGACCCTCTTCAGACTAAAATAAAATAAAATAAAAAATAATAATTCAAAATGAGATGAATTAATTATACATAAAAAATAAAGCATCTTTGAATTTAATGTAAGCCCATAATGTCAGATACAACTGTTTAAGGTAGTAAATATTTAGTTATCTAAAGAGTCTAATTTGTATTTTTAATTTTACATTTAATTTAAAGTTTTTTATTTAAATGTATTTAACATTTTTGCAAGAAACACTACCATTGAAATGTTTGGTGGAATAATATTTTGAAAGAAGTCTCTTATCCTCATCAAGGATCCATTTATGTGATTAAAATACAAACAAAAAAACAGTAAAAACAATAATATCATGATATATTATTACTATTTAAAATAACAATTTTCTGTTTTATTTCTGTCAAGGCAAACCTGGATTTTCTGCATCCATTAATATAGTTTTTATTTATCCTTCAGAAATCATAATATGCTGATTTGGTGCTCAAGAAACATTTCTTATTATTATCTTTAATGAATTTAATACATTTAATAAATGAATTTTCTAAACAACATATCGTTCACATAATAAAAGTTTAGTAGCACTATATGTTTTTGGATGTTTGCCATGACAGTTGCCATGCATATTTCACCACATTTGGGGGTTTGAAAACGTATAGTAACATCTGTCCATGTCACATTATATCTTGACCTTCATTTGTTTATTGTCATTTATTGCTTTTTGTTGAGGTTTCAAATTTGAAATAAAGATTTAATGCTAAATAAAGTTATCATTTATTTTAAAGTTAAAAATAAAGATACTGTATGTCACAGAACATACCATGTTGCAGTGGGTACTGAAGGCATTTGGTTGGACACATTCACAGGGCTCACATCCACAGTTTGAACCGAAGTTCCAGTGGTTGGGGGTGCATTGGTCACAGTTGTGACCGATAATGTTTGGCTTGCAGGGGCATTGACCGGTCTGTTTATCACAGTGACACACTCCATCAGCACAGTAGTTCTCTAAAGTGCCTGCAGTTACACAAGTACAGCCTGCAGGACAAGACAGAGTGCAGAATTACATATAAATGCATGAATTCATTCATTTTAAGGGGTAACATGATGCAATTCCAAGTTCTTTGGAGTGTTACAAGCCGTTCGTGAATAGATAAGATCCCTAAAGTTGCAAAGACAAAATTTTCAAACCCAAAGAGATATTCTTTATAAAAGTTAAGACTTGTTCACATCCTCCTAAAATGCCTCGTTTAAACATGCCCCCACGTTTAACGCACTGTGTGGGAAGATTTGCATAACACTGCAAAAATGTTTGTGCGAAGAAAGAAAGCGTAACTTTAAGTTGTGTTTCGTTGTGAAAGCGAAACTACTTTTTTTGCCTTCCAAAAGAAGACACAACTAGAAATCCGTGGTAAATATTCAGATGTGTGCAGCGCATTTTATAGAGGACCAGGACTGTTTCCTGTGCGAGTAGCCTACAATCAGTGTTGTCACGGTACCAAAACTTCAGTATTCGGTACCGATACCAGTGAAAATCCACGTTTCTCGGTACCAATTTCGGTACCAAAGCAAAACACAAAAATATGCAAATTAAAAAAAAGAAAAAAAACTTTTTATCACATTAAAATAAAACCAATGCTATTCTTTATACTTATTTGCAATTATGTTTAAAATTTTTCTACAAGTAATATAATTATGAAGAACAGTAAAAAAGTCTTACCCAAATTTAATTTGTCTTTTGATTAATGAAATTTAAACATTAATTTTTTTTTAAATAAAGGGGATTTGCAATTAAAATTTAAACATGGAAGAAATATTGTGTGATTTATTTCTTTACAAAATAAAGTTTTATTAATTTTTTGAACATTAGTAGCAGTATCACATACATTCTACTAAATAATAGTAATATTTCTAGAACAATGCCTTTATGTAAAAATTAACTTTTATTTTGATGGGCTACTTTTATTTTGACACTGCTTTTGCTCATATGAAACGGTAAAATGCTTGTGAAGTGACTCAGAACCTTTCTGGTGATGTTGTCTATGTATCTTTGTCCTCACTGAGACAGCAGATGCAGAAATTACCACAAGTGCCATGCGCTTCAGTCTATGTAGTAAACAAAACCGCACGTCTCTGCCATTCATTCATTCACACATATACGCGGCTTAACATTTAACTTTAACATTTAACTTTTGCGGCTTAACATTTACAGATACTGGTCCATATGGAGATTTGATTTGATTAATTAATTTTAATTTTGACAAATTCCGTGACTGTCCATAATAAAATGTAAGTTTCATTTTCATGACTGGATTTTGAGATTCCCTCCACGTTTTCTGCTTTGCACTTACAGAAACCTGGTACCGTCAAATTTTCATCTTTTTAGTACCGACTTGGTCCCGAAGTACCGGGTCTTTTAACAACACCTACAATGCTAGTGTTCTGACAAATAATGCTGACTTACAGCCTGTAAGTATGTTTTCATATTTAAAGGATTTGCACTGACTATTCAAAGAGTAGTGCTTGTTGTTGACGTTTCTCTGATCACAAATGCAGACATGGTTTTATGTCTATGCGGCGCGATGCAACGCAACATGTAAAAAGACAGTAAAAGTCATTATAATCTACGTGTTTCAGAAAGGCGGGGCAAAGAGGAGAAAACAACAATGTACAATATGTGGCAAAATAATGTGTTTTTTAACCTTAAACCACATAAACACGTTTAATTATACCAAATACACAAAACATTTTTAAATTATTTAGCAACGTCCTTAAAAAAATGCTTTGAAGCTTTAGAGTCACTGTACTTACGCCTGCAGTCCTGAGCGAGTGCATTTCCATAGTAACCTGGTTTACACTCAGAGCAAGAGTGGCCGTCTGTGTTATACAGGCACTTGAGGCATTGGCCAGTTCGTGGGTCACATGACTCTGGGTCTTGGGGGTCAATGTTCCCGTTGCACTGGCATGGCCGGCATGTCCCACCAGGCTGCTCAGGATCACGATAATAACCGGGGGCACAGAGATCACAGCGAGGACCTTAGAGAGGACACTGTCAGTAAAACTACTTAATGAGAATTAAAAGCTATTGATTTAGTGACACTATTTTACCTGCATATCCTTCACCACACTGGCAGAGGATCTGATTGGAGGCATAATCTGTGAGACAGGAAGCTCCTCTGGAGTGTCCGCCATCAAGGTGTCCTGGACATGGACAGGGGCGACAGTGCTCGCCAGAACCCAATATTGGGTTACCATAGAAACCGTTTACACACCTTAAGAAAGGGAAGAAAAATGTATGCACTTTTTTAGAAGAAAAATATATTTTTAATTTTTTCTAAATAATCTCTAATTACATTAAGACTACTTTTTTTCTCTCACTATTGTACATTTATTACAGAGTAGCCTATGGATATGTGCATATTATTAGTATCATACCATACATTTATTATTATAATAAACATAATATTTCATGGAGCATTATGTTAAACAAAATGCATTAATGCATTTATTTTTGTTAGAAAGTCTCTTACATGTGCTCACTAAGGCTTCAATTATTTAATAAGAAAAATACAGTAAAAACAGCAATTTGTGAAATATTATTGTGATTTAAAATAACTATTTTCTATTTGAATGTTTTAAAATATAATGTGTTCCTGTGATGCCAAGTTGAATTTTCTGCATCCATTACTATAGAATTCTCTGACAAATACAAAGTTCAAAAGAACATTGTTTATTTGAAATAGAAACTGTAAAAATCAAAATTTTTTAATTAAGTTATTGCATCCCTGCAGAATAATATCAACCTATCTTACACTGCCATTCAAACATTTGGAGTCAGCAGATAATATAGAAATATATATATTTATTTACGAATTAATTAACTTAATTAAATAACTTATTTGCGGTCATATTTGACCTATAGATTTCTGCTGTCTCACCCTCCTTTGCAAAGCATACATTACATTGTGACTTCAATCATTGAACTAAATGTAATTTGTCACTGATTTAGTCTCACTGATGTAGTCAGTGCATTGGCCACATTAAGCAGTCTCTCACCTCTCACACAACTGTCCAGCTGTGGAGTCCCTGCACTCATAGCAGGCACCTGTTTCAGGGTCACAGATCTCTGCATGGCCATTACACTGGCACTGTCTACAGTTTGGAAATCCCCACTGACCCGGCTGGCATTCAGAGCACTGGCGGCCAGTCGCCCCATGCTGGCACAGGCACTGGCCTGTCACAGGGTCACACTGATGCCCTACAGAGCCCTGAGAGTGGCAGTCACATACTGTTGGAGACAGAGAAAAGAGAGTGAGGGACGATGTGAAATTACAACAGTTAGCTACAATATAAAAATAACATTGAAGGCCCTATTAAAGGTGTCTATCAATTTTTTTTTTTTACATGATCAATGTGTTTTCAGTTAAATAGCAATTAAAACGCTTTTTCTCCTCTGACAATAAAAAGTGTCTCACCAGTGCAGCCATATGGCCCAAATCTGAACGTCCCTGGTGCGCACTGATCACATTTGCGGCCAATAACATTGGGTTTACAGTGACACTGACCTCCAACTTTGTCACACTCTGCACTCAGTGAACCCTGAGGGTCACACTCACATGCTGCAGAAACAAAAAGTTCAAACTATTACCTCTTTTTAGGAAGCTATTGGTAAGAATCTAAACAACAGCAGGAGATTTTTCAGAATGAAAAAGTTGTTTTGACTGGACATTGAGGAGGGATCTTTGAGTTTGACCCCATCACTGTGAGACTCACCCAGGGCACCGTTATACATGATCGAGGAGATGCTGCAGATGAGAGTAGTGCACAGCTCAGCCAGCGCAGGCATCGGCACAGTCATGAAGGAATCCAAACACATGTACAACTCCATCTCCTGACGTCTACGTTCATCTGGGGCATTGTCACCCAGGAAACCTGGAAGCTCTTCATACTTGGGTATCAGTACAAGCTGTGGGGAGAGAGAAAGATTAAGCTTTTGTCATCATAAGATCAACAGCAGTCTCTATACTTTAATATAATTACACCAGCAGGGGGCACTGCTTTACTGAAGCATATGGGTTGCAATATTCAATTTGGAATGTAGTATGCAAAATGACAATGCAATATGTAAAATGGCAATGCATTTCTGTATTTACATTTACATTTTCCAATACATTTGTGCAACATTTGGTGCAAAATGAAAATTAAATTACATAATTTTCATTTGCCATTTCATACACTTGTTTTAATTTGTAAAATGAATACTAATTTTAATGCTTCATAAGTTGCAAAATTAAAATGAAATTGTATTACAGAAATGATTAGATATTTATAAACTTATAAAGCGTTAAAATTAGTATTCATTTTACAAATTAAAACTAGTGTATGAAATGGCATATGAAAATTAACAAATGAATTGAAAAATGTAAATACAGAAATGCATGTAGTCATTTTGCATTCTACATTCCAAATTGAATATTGCTACCAATATGCTTCCATACTGCTTGTATTACAGTAACCATGGTTAGAAAATTGCCCCATATGCGTTCCTTATTTTAAGCATTTAACCACTCCTTACTGAGTCTATCAGGGTGAAGGCGGTGAGATGCCGGTGAGACACGGCATGGCGCTGGAAACGGATGGAAACCACATACTGGTTGTTTGGCTCAAAGCAAAAAGGCCTTGGCATGTCAACATACCTGTCAAGAGTTGCAAACAATTACTAAAAATATTCATGTACAGTACAGTAATGCATATTTCTTTCCTTTTACTTTACAAATAATTTTAAAAGTATTTTTTAAACATATGCAATGAGGTCCAAAAAATCTGAATGGGGTCCAATGAAAATTTGTAATTTAATTTCTGATTTAAATTTGTAAAGAAAGTTTGAGGTTTTTTAAAATAAAAGTGAAAAATAAAGAAATGTTATGACATAAAATAACAATGTGACTTATATCATTAGACCATAATCATATAATAGTTTTCCTATTTGAAATAAAAACACATTTTGAAAATATATACACTAACATTCAAAGTTTAAAAAAATTATTTAGTCCAAGAATGCATTTATTTGATCAAAAATAATACAAAAATAAAAATATTATGAAATAATATTACAATTTTAAAATGTATTTTTCTATTTTAATATGCTGTAAAATGTTATTTATTCCTTATATTTATTTTAAATCAAAATATCTCGCAGAATTGTCTTTTACTGTCACTTTTCAATTTAATACATCTTTTTTTTCTTTTGTATATCATAGAAATATGCAAGTGTTATTTTAGATATAATTACTAGTTTTATTCACAAACTACCAGTACATTTCACCATCTTTAATCAGGTGAAGCACATACAGTTGTTTCCTTACCCTATGTTAAAGCATTCATTGACTCAAATCCCTTTCCAGCACCAGACAGCCACCCTTATTTAGTTACCTTCAGTTAGACAGGATCTCCACCAGCCTGATAGTGTCTGTGAAGTCTTATCTCCTGCCTGGGTTTCATTTCCTCAACGAAAGACCAGTAATATATCCAGCCTTAACGTCCTGAACTCGCCTGACTCCTTTTACTCTTTTCATTTTCTCTTATTTCTCCCACTTTCTCACTCAACTAGAATCTTATTTTTTTATTCTCTCAGTGTTTGCTCAAAAGGATATACAGCTTTTGACAGAGTCTAATTTACTCCTGCATTCCCTGAGTCTTGGGATAAATCAAGAAATCAGATTAGATTCAGATTACAATGGAACTCAGAAACTCACCCTTGCAGGAAAAAGATCAAAACAACTGCCTTGGAACTCTTTAAAGGAAGCTTTAAAGAGTTTGTACTTTGAACATAATATGCAATAGTACAAAAGTCTACTTTACACTAAATATAAATGGTGCTTACAAAGAAATATGAATGCATACTTGCATCCAAGAACAAAGCATTCATGATGTGTCAGGAAAACACGGACACACATAGACATAAACACAATGATATTACCTCCTGTGGTGGGGCATTGTGACTGTGTACATCAGCTCTGTGGGCAGCATGTTTCCACAGCGAAGACTTGTGGGTAAATCCAGGGATTTGACGCTCACTAGAGCCTCCCAGTCCTCTGTGGACTGCATAAAGTATAGACAAGATGATTAATAATAACATACATTTTAAAACAAGGCTGATATTTATGGATATTTGATAAAGTAAAAAAATTATAACAATAATAAAATAAAATAAACGTGTTTGTCTTGTTTTCCAGTACAACTATCTCAGTGTTCTTTAATCAAGACACATTTTCTAGAGAACCAAAATGAAAAAATTCTGAAAAAAGTATTAAAATAAAATTGTATGATAAAGTTTATGCTTAAAACTAAAATGAGGTGACCTCACTGGAATTTTTTTTCCTTTATTTTTAAAGATTAAACTCGCTTAATTGTTATGCATTTTTCAGAAAAAACTAAACTTTATATCACGCAATTTTTTTTCTTAAATAAATATGTATTACAAAAAAGTTGGGACACTGTACAAATTGTGAGTAAAAAAGGAATGGAATAATTTACAAATCTCATAAACTTATATTTTATTCATAATAGAATATAGATAACATATGACATGTTGAAAGTGAGACATTTTGAAATGACATGCCTAATATTGGCTCATTTCGGATTTCATGAGAGCTACACATTCCAAAAAAGTTTGGACAGGTAGCAATAAGAGGCCGGAAAAGTTAAATATGCATATAAGAAACAGCTGGAGGACCAATTTGCAACTAATTAGGTCAACTGGTTTGTAAAGGTCAGTTGAGGAACTAGAAGCCAGTTGAGGAACTAGAAGCCTGGATTAGACAAGAATGGGACAACATTCCTGTTCCTAAACTTGAGCAACTTGTCTCCTCTGTCCCCAGACGTTTGCAGACTGTTATAAAAAGAAGAGGGGATGCCACAAAGTGGTAAACATGGCCTTGTCCCAACTTTTTTGAGATGTGTTGATGCCATGAAATTTAAATCAACTTATTTGTCCCTTAAAATGATACGTTTTCTCAGTTTAAACATTTGATATGCCATCTATTTTGAATTCTGAATAAAATACTGAAATGTGAAACTTCCACATCGATGCATTCTGTTTTTATTCACAATTTGTACAGTATCCCAACTTTTTTGGAATCGGCTCTGTAGATGTTTACACTGGAAAATTAGACAAAATCCTAAGAAAGAAAAAATGTTATGCAGTGTTTAAGGACCTTTAAACCAGTTTAAACTGGTATTTGTTTTTTGAAACATGGTAGCTGGTTTCTGGTCTAAGCTGGTCCAAGATGGTGATTACTTGTAGTTGGTATGACTAACTGGTTGCTGTTTGTAGGTTGGACTAAGATAATCTACCAGCTAGTCATCAGCTACTATGTTTCAAAACAACCTCTCAAGTGTTTCAGACCACACACCTCTGGCTCATATCTGATTATAATGTCATATTCCATAGCGTAAGGGATATTGCTGATGTTGAACTTGAGGCCAGCGCCGTCTTTAACCCGAGCGAAGCCCGGACCCGTCCATGTGACCATCTGACCTGGTTGTCTCTCTCTATGCACTGTGCTTATGCTGGGCTGGAAACAGATTCACATTAAATTCACAGTGTAGTGCAAGGTGTGGATTGGCTGATGAAGGAGGAGGTGGAGTTATCTGAAAGGAAACATACAGTTTGCTGTAACTGTCGGATGCGTCTCAGTGCTGCTCTCTGCTGCTGGGCAATGTGTCGATGAGGATGACGACGGTTTCTTCTCAGTTGATTATTGAGATGCTGCATACAGTCAGTCTCAGCCTGAGGCCTTGGGTTGCCCTAGAAAACAAGCACACAAACTTAAATATGCAGTATATAACCAGAATATGTTTAATTAGATATTGCATCCCACATTGCAACGTGCTCAACTTCCAACTTCAAACCTTTCAAAAGTTATCACTGTTCCAGAAATTTTAACAAATGTGACTTGTATTGTCTTTTGTGACTCATTACCTGACCAGATGGCCTACAGTTAAGACATTGTTATACAAAATTGGATAAAAAAAATGTGATACCTGACGAAACATGCAGTAGGCAAGTGACAATAAAAGATGCTACTGGTATACAGTACAATGAGGATCAGTAAGATTTTATTCAGCGAGGATGCATTAAATTGATCAACAGAAAAGACATGTATAATGTTACAGATTAAAGGTTCAAATATGCTGTTTGAACTTTTTATTCATCCAAAATTTCTCAAAAAAAAGTATCACAATTTCCACAAATATATTATTCAGCACAAGTGTTTTTTTTTATTTATAATATTTTGTTCTAATAATTCTTATATATATATATATATATATATATATATATATATATATATATATATATATATATATATATATATATATATATATATATATATTAAAACAGAAATGTCAATAATATTTCATATTACTGTTTTTTTGTTTTTTCAAATGATCATATAATACAGCCTTGTTGAGCATTAAGAACATTCTTAACATCCCCAAACATTTGAACACAACATGACACCCTTTCTAGAGAAAGGTTAGTGGGGTGGCAGGCAGTGAAAGTGTGAACTGGAATGGGGATGGTGAAGGGACCGAGAGACTGTGAGAGACAGTGTGAACCAGACAGTGCTGGTGTGTGTTTATATGTGTGGTGTGCATTAATAACGCTCTCTGACAGGCTGGCACCTCTTCTGCTCTCTGATCTTATTCTGGGTCACTTCAGCTATGGACTTGTGGAGCATTCTGCAGTTCGGCTGCATGTTTGTTTGTGCATGCCACAGTGAGTCAGCACAACCTGAGGGGGGTAGAGTGAACCATCCCGGGAAAACCTACTAAATTATGATGAAAAACTGCAAAGAAAATCACTTTTAAACATTTATTTAAAATATGAATGTATATATTTTTAAAGATTTATTTTAACCGGAAAACAAACTGGAACGCAAAAATATTAATTTAGGGGAATAAAGTTGTTTTTACACTGAATTTTTTACCAAAGCTATCACCAAAACCAAGTGTTACAAGGATATCAGATAGACATGCTGCTCTGATTGTTTTGTCTCACAGAAAAGTGGAAGTTAAGTTACCTGAGGGTAACACTCATATCAATACAAACTGACAAAGAAGGCGGTTTTACGCATTACATCAACATTTATGGACTGAAAGATTTTTTTCACAGACATATAACTCGATCTATGTGCCTGATCCTGTTTCCATGACCCTTGATACCAGCATCACCCCCAAGAACATAACAGACACCTATTCATAACAACAGGAAGATTTATAGTAGTACCCTGATAATATGACATGTTCTCTGCAGTTTAGTCTGCCAAAAGGAAAAATAATGCACAGTTAAAATGGCAGTATTAGGTGGACTTTAGAAATGTGATCTCTGTGCAGCTGAGCATTTTTACTCACTAGAAGAGCAGGATCATCAGGGGAGTGACCTAAAGCTTCCTCTGCTTCATACTTGTTATTATCCAGAGAAGCACAGAAAAATGCAGGCTGCACTTCAGAACACTGCCGACCAATCAGATGAGGCCGACACTCACACTGACCGTTGTCCATCCCGCATCTGAAGGTGAAAGAGAACAGAGTTTAGAGAAAACTGTCATGGATCTTCAAATCGCTTCAGATCAAGGGTTTAATGATTTTTTTTTTTTCGTAATGAAATCAGTTAATATTCTGTGGAAGCCCTGAACTGAGAGTAAATATTTTTTCTGACATAACTTTTTCCATAAACTTTTCAAGAATTTTTTTATTTGATATATTTTTACTAATAATTTTTTGTGTGTGTTGTTGTTGCTGTTAAAATTGTATTTAACAGACATTATTTTAAAGTGATTTAAATTTGTCTTAAAATGAAACGGGGGGGAAAAAACATCTGGGAAACAGATTCAAAACGTTCATTGTTTTCACTACTTCGGCACTTCCATTCAGTTCAGTTCTCTAAACAAAATGAAAGAGTTCTTGACTTCGGTACCCATCCCAATCAAATCCCAGAAGAATGCAGGATTTTAATCTTGGCATATCAAGGCTACACCCAGATACCAGACACTTTCTTATTGCTAATCATGGGTAAACACACATTTAAATGCAATAACTGACATCAGTGACTCACCTGCTGCTGGTTGCTCCACCAAAGTCACAGTTGCAGGGTCTGCAGCCAGCCAGATCATTACTGAGTCCCCAGTATTCGGGCTGTACACAAACATATACATACTTTTTTTTGGATTTTCACAGTTAAATCTGCAAAACATTTTTGGTTATTGTTTAAAGTCGTACCAGACATTGATTGCAATAGCGGCCGGTTACGTATCTCTTACAGGAGCAGTCACCACTGATCTGATCACATGGCACCCCCAGCATAGTGATGCCACGGGGGTCACAGTTACATGCTACCAATGACATACACATAAACACAATAAATGTCATATACTGAGGCCCCTTGGTGAGCATAAGAGACTTCTTTCAAAAACATGAATAAAATTTATAGAGCCCGATCTTTTGCATTTTTCAACATTTAAACAGTTTCTAGTGGTCAACTGTTACTGGAACATGTTCATAGTGAGTGTGATGAACTTGAGAAGAAATGACTTCACATGCACTGCACGCACACAGTCACTTACGCTGGCATCCCAGTGGGTTGTCAAGACTGAGTCCATAGTGTCCCTCTTTGCAATAGTCACAGCGCTGACCCCTGACGTTCTGCTTACAGTGACACTGACCGCCAATCATACCCAGATCCAGATCAGTATGACTGTCACAAACTCCACCCCCCACAGATCCCACCGGGTCACAGTTACAGGCTGCACACATACATAGGAAACAACATGAACAACAGGCAGGGAAAAAACATGCAAAAAAAAAAATGTTTCATGAAAATGAACAACTTACGGATACATGCTGCCGGGTCTCTGATGTCTCGAGTTGGATCCTGATAGTAAAAAGGTTTACAGGTCTCACAGTTGCGGCCCATGGTGTTGTGGAGACAGCTGTCACACACACCTCCACTGACGTTGCCCGTAGCCAGATACACCGCCATGTCAAAGTGACACTGGTTGGAGTGACCGTTACAGTTGCATTCTAGGAAAAAAGTCACAAATTAAGACTTATGTGCCATTTGTATTAGAATAAGTACATTTTCTTGAACTTCTACATGCACGTGTACAGGATCTTACCCCTGCATCTGTGTGTATTATCAGTCTCGGCGGGCCTCCAGGGAGCATCATGGTAGAAATCTCTACAGCGCTCACAGTTTAATCCCACAGTGTTGTGCTTACACACACAATGTCCATGAATCTTTCAAATGAAAAGGATGGGATTTATTAAATAGCGTGCTTCATTCACAATCTAACAATAATCATGCCGTTTTGAAATCAAAACTACAAATCCGTTTGACTGATACCCACCATTCCTGAATCCCTGGCGGTCACTCCTTGTACTGGTGCGCACTCTGAAGCGTGACCGTAGCAGAAGCAGCTCCCACGCACAACCAGCTCATACAGAGCATAGTAATATTTCTGTAGCACCTCTGGACGCCGGTCAAGCAGGTTATCACCCAGAGTGTGCAGTTTAGTGAAGTTTATCCGTAGGTTAGTGATCCGCAACAAATCTGAGGGAAGATTGTTAAAGCACTGTGTGATTGGCCGCTGCGTTATATGCAGTGCAGTATACACAAAATGTACACTTGTTATAGTAAACTCATAAATTGGCCATAGTTAATCCAAAAATGTTAATTTACCCTCAGCCTATTCAATATAAGTTATTTTTGTCATTGGAACAGATTTGGAGAAACTTGCTCACCAATAGATCTTCTAGAGTGAATGGGTGCCGTCAGAATGAGAGTGCAAAAAGATGATTAAAACATCACAGTAATCCACAACTAATCCACACAACTTCAGTCCATCAATTTATATCTTGTGATTAGCTGTGTGTTTGTATGAAACAATTTCATTATTAAGATGTTGTCAACGTCAAACAAGTCTTCTATCCATGATACTGTTGCTTACACGAAAACAGCCCAAAACTGTTTAAACAGATATGTTGGTAAATTGTGATGTGAGTGACTTCTTCACTGCTTGAAGCAATTTTTTTTGATTATATAATCATATTTTGCTACGAAGTGAAGGTTTAAAGTTGAAACACTTTAATGATAGATTAGTTTCTCACACACATGCAGCTCCACAAGATCTTAATTGATGGACTGGAGTTATGTGGATTACTTGTGGATTATTTTGATGTTTTAATCACTCTCATTCTGACGGCACCCATTCACTGCAGTGGATCCATTGGTGAGCAAGTGATGTACTGATACATTTCTCAGAATTTGTTCCAATGAAGAAACAAACTCATTGACATCTTGCATGGCCCGAGGGTGAGTACATTTGAAGATAATTTTTATTTTTGGGTGAACTATTTCTTTAATAACATATTGACATAAGGACTAAATACATTTTAATAAAAAATAATAATAATGCACAATAGTTACATGGTAAAAGATTTGTTTTAGTTCACTAACCCTGAATGTCAAGACTGTATGGGTCTTTGACATGAATAGCAGGATCAAGCACTTTGTAGATGACCTACAAAATTATATTAATACAATCAAATACCAGGACTGAATTTAAAAGTAACAATAAAACACAGATTGAAATATCCTTATTAAAATATCCTCAGCACACACTCACCTCTCCTTTAGTGGACGGCTCAATGTCAGAGTAGCGCTCCTCACAGATGACCTCATCAGTAAACCGCAGCGAGTGGGCAGGAACCAGGGGGAAAGTCTTGGTGCAGTTGTAGGCGTAGTAGCGATATGGCCTCCATGTACGGCCAAAATCAGAAGAACGCTCAATTATCATAGCAGCAGGCCTAAACGTCTATGAAGATGCAAACAGAAGGTTAAACTCTTTAGTGAAGAGGTTGGTTCACTTTTACTGATTGATATATATATATATATATACACATATACATATATATATACATATACATATATACATATATACATATATATATATATATATATATATATATATATATATATATATATATATATATATATATATATATATATTTATATATACACTTAACTATTACTGAAATGTATTGTTGTGCTCATGTGTATCAATTTAAATGTATACATACTTTAAACTTCATGATGAGATGAGTAAAATGGAACTCAGCCTCAAGATTCAGTCTAATACTGACATTTTCCTCTCCTGAACACAAACAGATGAAAGAAAACTGAAAGTCAATTATCTAGTATTCAGTGGAAATAAAGTTTTTTTCCCCTATTTTAATATACAGTTTACATTGATTAACTGTATATAACAATGATTTGAATAATTATTAAAGAACAACACTTATTATCATCATGTAATATTGGAATAAAAAAATGAAAAATAGAAACAACAGAAAATAAATTAATTGATTAATATACAAATCATAACAAATTATTGTGTGAAAAGTAAAAAGAAAAAAAGAAAAACAAAAAAAAACAGATTTCATATATTTCAGGTAGTTTAAAAAATATTTAAAATGTTTTGAAAATGTTTGTATTCTATGTTTTAGATTTTTTTATTTATTTGAATATACAGTACAATATGGAATCCGGTATACACCACTAAATATAAAACAAAAAAAGGAAATTTTGACTTTTATCTCAGAAATTCATAATATAAACTCGCAATTCAGACTTCTTTTCTCAGAATTGTGAATTTATATCTCACAATTCTGACTTAATTACTCACTATTTTGACTTTATAACTCACAATTGCATGATTTTCTGAGAAAAAAAGTCAGAATTGTGAAATAAAAAGTCACAATTAAAAAATAAATAAATAAATGTATGCATTTAGCAGACGCTTTTATCCAAAGCGACTTACATTGCATTCAGGCTAACAATTTTCTCCTATCATGTGTTCCCCAGGATTCGAACCCCCAACCTCCAACGTTAACGCAATGCTCTACCACTTAAACCACAAGAACACTTACCATTTTAATTTTTTATTCAGTGGCAGAAACAGGCTTCCATAGTATACATTAACATTAATGTATACTAATAATAATTTACTCTAATAATCATTAATTTAACTACACTTATCATGTATTAAATAAAAACAACACAATAAATAAATAAATAAATACATTTAATAACACATTAATCAATGATAAATTTTTCATTACAAAACACTGAGTGAAAAACCTATTTGAAAAATGAACATGAAGGTTTTTCTCATATTTTTATTTCCCCCCAAATCCTAGAACTTAAGTTTAAAATAAAAAACTTTCAAAGTGGTCTCAGGCTTTTGGGCCCTCACACACCATTTACAGACTGCCACCAGGTAAAATTTCCTCTGCTGTCACTCTGGTAGATGACATTCTCCACCCTGTGGCTCGTGTTGTGATGATAGGCATCGTACGGCTTCTGAGAGTCACACTTAAAGCACTTATTAGAATCCTGCACAAAGACACAAGAAAGAAAGAGTAAAATAAATGTTCATACTGAAAAAGCACTTAGCGATGGCTGTGCAGTCTGACAGAAGCCTCTCCACACCTTTTTCAGGTACAGTTTGATTTATAACAACTTAAACCAGCATGGCTCGTGGCTCAGGTACCTGTCCAGACATACAAAAAAAAAAAAAAAAAAAATCTGGGTCATATTCTGAGCAGAATATTCGCTCAGAATGGGGGGCAAATTCCATGCCAACCTGGAAGCAGAGGAGGAGAATAGGCCTTCTGGATTCAGGTCAGAACATGAGCGTTATCGTGGACGAATGCCAGAGCACTTTGTCTAAGCCGAGTTGTTGTCATGAGCAACAAAACCTCCAGCAGTGGCCTGGCTGAACCGACAGAGACACATGTATTTCTTCAGCACCCTTGAAAAGGTCACAGCAACAACCAGGAGAAGCTCAGTATCTATTTCACATCTTTACAAGCTCTGCAGGACATTGATATCAGCACTATACAATATTGTGCTTACCACACACTAGACACATGCTTACTTTTGAGTGTGCGCTGCCAACTATAGGATTAGAGTGATCAACTGGATTATCAACTACAGGAATGCTGTGCTGGGACCCTGCAAAAACCACATTTCTCATTATTCTAGCATGACTTAACAGCTCTGTGGATTCACACAATTTAAGTGTGTGGACTGAAGTAAGGGATAATAGAGATAAAGAAAGACACTTTCTAATATTTGTGGCATCCCGCTCTAGTTGAGGATAAATATTTTGATGCAAGAAAATACACATAATGATGAGGATGGTAAATATGGATAAACTTATATTTATAAAATAATGACCTGGATATGTCTAAACAGTCATTGTTACACTGAAAAGACACCACAATTAATTTACACATCAGTTTCAGTGAAATTAAGAAAATCGATTTTTTTAGGGTTGTTAAGATGTTCATGTTATATTTAAGGTTAGCAAAATAATTTGTAAATGTGGCCTTGAAATAATATTTATTGCTTATTTATTATTAAAAGCCAATTATTTTATTTAGGAAACAACAATAATTCATCCATCCATTCTTATTCATTCATCCATCCTGATTCATTCATATGAGCTTTTCGACATTAATAATAAATAACAGCACAGTCAATTAAAGATATCATTTCCATTTGACACTCTTGACAGATACATCACATCACAAACAGAAATATGGAGAACTCTGCAGACACCCAACTGACAAACACACTGTCAGACCGCTGACAGGTAACTCCTGCACTGAGGACAAAAAGGCTGTTAACTCTCCCTGTCTAGGATGTATTGTGCCTCCAGGCAGTTGAACAGTTTATCATTTTATGCACCCAAAACGCTTTAATGAGAGGAACATACACAGAACCCAAAAGAACACCAAACATTTTAAAAAGACATTCATAGAACATTAAACAGCCAATGAAAATAAATTTTATGAGGGCAGAAAAGAGTGCTTTATAGACATCTGGAGGAAAAGGGAGGAGTAGTGATTCAGGATAAAAGAGGAAAAGCAAACAGTGGTAGATTTATGAGATGAATACAAGATCTTTTAAATCACACATGCATCGCATAGAAAAGCCTCAGGCCACAAGTTTTTACTTCAGTGAAAGAGGAGTGGCATACTGAGCAACAAGAGAGAGAACAAGTGTGCAAGTGTATAGCCTATACTGTGTGTGTGTGTGTGTGTGTGTGTAAACGAAATCACATATATTGTGGTGACCAAACAAACAGTTTTAATGTTTTATAGTTGTGAAGGGACAGTTAGATGAACTAGTTGAAACTAGATTTTTTGGTGAACAATCTTTTTAATTAAAATCCCAAAATTCCCACACAATAGAAGTCAATGGAAAATCCCTGCCATGACAGAAAAACGATGTTTAACTAAAATCAACAACAGTGATATATTGATGAATGGTTACGTTTTGATATATGCAAATTTACCTCACATTTATTTTTTTTATTTTTTTTATCTAATGGGCCTGTGTTCATAAGCACATCTATCTCCATATGACAAATATTTTGCATGAGCTCAGGGCAAGACCATACATGCACGAGCAGAGAGCATGGTTTCCACAGCATGAGATCATGTTTCTGTGTCTATATGAAAGAGAAACAACTTTTCAGGAATACTATTGGGTTTACCTGCAAATGACTGACAATGCAGTACTGCTCAGGCCCATCCAGGCCACAGGTAGAGGTGGCGGTCAGGTTAATAGCTCGGCCAATCAGAAGGTTTCCAGTAGCCGGGTAACAGCTGCCTTCCATGCAGCCGTGTGGGGTGGAGGGCAGCTCCTGAGCCACAACTGGAAGAACTTGAGAGGACACAGACAGGAAGTGGAGGCCATTAGCTAATTATAATTTGTTTGTAAATACATAAATAATGTATTACATATTTGCTGCTATGTGTAATATCAAAATATATTAAGGGCTGTATCTCATGTTATGTGTGTTTATTATATTCAAACTGAAGGTGGTGCACAATGACTTGTGGATAAATGTCCCTTTCTTCTTGTTGCAAAGTGACTTCTGATATACACGTTCACTATGCTTTTTGCAGTGCTTTTTGGACATACTTACATATACATTCACCATGAATGCAAATTACACTTAAGACGGCCAAGTATTCTACAAAGTCCACAATTGTGTGACTGTATACCTCTGTTTTTAAGGGAGTGGTCAATGCACTTAATCCACAGCAAGATAAAGTAAAAAGTCAAGCAGCAGTTCTTCCTGACCCACACCACACTTTCCCTTTAAGAACACCACATATGACAGCCAATGACTGGATGGCATTGCTTCTGTTTGATGACTTCATGCAGCTCACGTTCCCATCCAGGCGGCAGAATCAAAGACTGAGGATTTAGTTTCTCATTGAGTCAGGAAAATAATTGACTTTTTTCCACATGGTTACTTCGGCATAAGGAGTGCACAAAATGCACTGTGTTTGCCTTTCAAAATCCACAATTCATCACAGGGTTATCAGTTTTATTGTTTATTTCTCTTTATCCAACCATTAATTTATTGATGGATGATACTTTAATATATCACTAAGCATGTAATCATTAAATCATTGAATTATCCACTATTCTTTAAACAAGAGTGCAGACACGTCTACAAAGTTCTTAACAATATGGAAACCTGGCACCTTCTCATTAAAAAAAATAAATAAATAACCATGCGAAAACAAGCACCATAAATTCCATCTGATTGCGTCAAGGTGTTAACCAGTGTGTGAGGGCATTGAAAGGCTTTTTCTTAACACACGTACTGTAAATTTGCACATAATGAATGAATAAAGGTCCTGATCTTTGAAATGTGTGTCCGCACACATCTGACTCTCCCTGGGTAAACAGTCATGCTATAGGTAGATCTAAAACCAGGACTCAGTCAGTGTTTATAGGTTAATATAATTTAAATAATATATAAGTTATATAAACCATACAAATAAATAACAAAACACATAGTATACAATAAATAATATAAACTAATTAAAAAAATAAATTTCTCTACAGGTCTAGCATAACATCTGATAGCATATCCAGTTTACAATTACATCTCTCAAGGGAATGTTGACCTCTATGTGTGTGTTTGCATATGGTTTATTATATTTGTGAGACGGAGAGCCGGGGATTCCCATAAAAAAAGAAGAACATTTCAAATAACTTTCCTACACGATCTTGCTAGTTTTCTAAGTAGATAGTATTTCAAAGGCAATATAATTATAGGACGGCGTCTGAGGAACTTTCATAAGCACAGAGTGTGATTAGTCTTTACAGGCCACACACACCCGAAAACACCATTTCTCCACAAAGAGTTTTCTGCCTTATGAGACCTTACACTGATGCATCCATCATCACAGATTCCCTGAGGCAAAGGATGCATTTAACACTTTTTCTTCATGACTTCTCATGTTCTGACTAGCAAGTGTGAAAACATGACCATAAGTGTGTGTGTTTGGGGTTTAAGTTGTAGGCAAGAATAGGTTTTGACTGTGTTTTGCCATAGTCTGTCATTGGGCCTCCACACATTCTTTTTCTCCTTCAAAGAGTCAAAACAAACATGGATAAGACTGATAGAGGGAAAGAGAGATAAAAGGCAACACCTATAGAAAAATGGATGAACATCAGTAAGAAGTGGATTACTCCCTCTTAAAGGTTTAATTCACACCAAAATTGGTCATTAATTACTTACCCTCATGTCGTTCCAAACACGTATGAAATTTGTTCATCTTCTGAATACAAATTAAGATATTTTTGAGGAAATCCGAGAGCTTTCAGACCATACCAGTAACACAACTGAAACCTTCAAGGCCCAGAAAGGTTTAAGGACATTGTTAAAATAGTCAAATGTGACATTTGTGGTTCAACCTTAATGTTATGAAGCTACGAGAAAAGTTTCTGTGCACAAAGAAATCAAAAATAACTTCTGCTTGCAAACAAGGCACAGCACATGTTCTACATCAGAGCGCTAGCTCCTGCGTCTGCAGCAATACACACATGCATCGTGGTACTATAATAAACGTGTGTCAACTGACACAGAAGAGAATACATTTTTTCTTTGCACACAAAAAGTATTCTCAACACAAGATCACAAAAACAAGATCACAAACAAAGGTTTTTTTATGTCGAGGCAGGCACATGGCTGCCCCCCCCCCCAGCTCCCATAAACTATCGCAATCCTCTTACTTTACAACACACACAGATACAAGACAAACATCTGGCTGAAGACACAACAACATCTCCGGTTACAGAGGCAGTTGAGCACTGCAAAGTTACAACAATACAGGAATGCCAAGCCAGGAAAATGTCATTCATTAAGAGAAAAACTCCAGGTCTTACAAAATTCTCATCTGCACATAAGGAATGGCATTCCACAAACATTTGACGACAAGCCACCACATGTGTTGCACTGCATGTCACACGGAAGTTGAGACAACAGCAGAAGAGACCAATGTGGCTCCAAAAAATATGATTATGATTACTAGGGATGCATGACATTTTAGTGCCATTTTATTTTTCTGACCACATTAGTGATGTTTTATCTTGCAGTTAATGGTCATTATTGGATATTAATATGTGCTCAATATGAATATCAATTTTCATACTGTAAATTATAATGTTATGATCCCTCAGTTAATAAGTGGACTTATGCATTGTAATTCAGGAAAAAAAGGTGGGCTACCATAGACAATGCACTGTCAAACCCAGAACTGGAATGTGAAAGAAATATATTTTTTATATAGTGAACCTGTGCAGCTATAAATCAAACAATCACAATTGACCTGTGACCTGGCAGATCACAACTCCTCTATATCAATGTTAATGGGCACAGCTTCAGATAATGAACTTGTTCTTTTGCCAGAAAAATACTGTAAACCACAAGTCCATGTTGTTTCAGATTATTAGCACTTGAATTCCTGCTCATCACAGCTCATCTTCCATTATAAAGTTCTAGTCTACCTTGGGCATGAATGGAATGAAGGAAGCAAATAAACAAACTTCCTCTCATTCAGATTGACCTGCGACATGCCATCCACTTTTTTCCAGTTTTTGAATGAAGTCATGCTTTCATGTTTATTTTACCATGCTATAAATCAGGGGTGACCAAACTTTGTCCTGAAGGACCGGTGTCCTGAAGAGTTTAGCTCCAACCCCAATAAGACACACCTGAACCAGCTAATCAAGCTCTTACTAGTCATACTAGAATATTCCAGGCAGGTGTGTTGAGGAAAGTTGAAGCTATACTCTGCAGGATACCAGCCCTCCAGTTTGGGCATCCCTGCTATAAATTGTCACACACATTGAGAAGATAATTGCAATAAAAATATATTTAAAAAACATTGAGATTATAGATTAAAATGTGATTCTAAAAATAAATCTGTGATTGGTAGTTTTTGCAATTTTATGATGATATTAGGCATCTTATTAATCACAGATGGGATTGACTGATCTAAAAGAAAATTCAATGGAAACGAGTGAGTGAAGCAGACTCCACAGGTAAGCCTTCATAATAGATTCTCTATGAATCTACTGGAGGATTTTTTAACACCCCTTTATTGAACCCCACTTCCCAGCCACTACTTAAAATGTCTTTTAAAAAAACGTATGATAATCACACACCTGAGACTGTTATCATTCCCAAAAATTCCTCTCATGCTCTAAATTCTGGCTACACCTTTAAACAAAGCTTTCCCAAAAGGTAAAAAATGCAGATAATATTTTCATAAAACACATATTCACATCTCAAGTGAAAAGAATATGAGAGGCCTAGCTAATGCTTACAACTCATGAATAATGGACAGTAAGAGGAGAGACAGGAAACCCGAAAAGGACTAAATGGAGGAGAGGAGCATAGACCACATCTGGTTCAGTGAGAGCAGATTGCAATTTTTTTTTTTTGTCACAAAAGTAGTAGAGAGATGGGAAAGAACTCCTACCCGAAACCCTTGGGCAAGACCCGCAATCAAGAACTCAACGAAAAGTGGCTAGGGATGAGAAGAAAGATAGGAAGAGAGATAGGAAGAAAGTACTGAGACATTAATGGGAGTAAATGGGTGACCACTAAGAACTTTTTCATAGTAGGCATCTTCAGTCTGGGAAGAGTCTTGAACCGCCGTGAGCATACAGATTTCGGGTGTGGGTCCTTGCAGAAGATTTGCAGCACCATGGACAGTGTCTGTAGCTCGGCTATTGTATGTTTTAGGTGCCAAGTGACCGTGTAGGCTGCAGATAGGACAAGCCAGAATTTTCTGCCCTCCAAACTAAGAGTTCGGTGTCCGTGATTGACCAGTCAATCCTTGAGTTGTATAGGGTAACGAAAGATGCAGACTTTGAGGAGAGGGATTTATGAGAATCATAAAATAGTGTATCCCCATATTGTTGAATGAAATCTGCCATCAGAGCCAAGTTAATGTCTAATTCCTCCCTAAGATTAGGGGAAAAAAGTAATATAAAACATAAAATATCCCTGTTAATACTGAAAGCAATTACAAATTCACAGAATGAAAGATTCTGTTGCAGTCTGGGAAATGGTCTACCATTTGTCGATCGACTTCAGGTGAAGGAAGCAGCAGTGTAGCCAGGTTAATGTCCTTACCTTGGATAATATTTTGTCTTATTTGGGGTGACACTGTTACAGCAGCAGGTGAGACAAAATGCCCACCAAAAGCTTGTGCTGGAACTGCGGTGGATAGAGTGAAATGCAATGTCGATGGTAGGGTGTTAACATCTTGACTTGAAGTGTTAGCCGACTGGTTAGGGGACTTGATTCTCGAAGATCAAGTCATCTCTCTAAGTCATCATTTGAGTCTGAGTAATCGCAGACAATGAGAGGTTGCTGTGACATTTTGGTTTGAACAGGACGCTCGTAAGAAACGATAGCAGCAGTATCTGCAAACACAATGAAGGGTGAGTAGAGGGCTTTTTCATACCTCATGTTGAGTGCCATAATATGTGACGTGGCATTAAGTCTCCTACTAGAACTTGCACTGACTCTTCCATTTCTTCTTCAGAACCGGTGCCCAGTCAATCAATTCCTTGGAACCGTTTGCTTTGCCCGCTTAACAATTCCGCTTATCGGTTCCGCTCATTGCAAATGTGTCATGAGGTCACACACGCGCTGCATTGTTTTGGTTAAAAACACAGCAAACATGGCATCGACGCAAAGAAGCATTCCAAAGTTTGGATATATTTCACGCAAAAAGACGACAATATGGTCACTTGCAACAGTTGTAAAAGTTCCATTTCATCAAAGGGGGGAACTACCTCCAATATGCAGAAACATTTGGCAACACATGCAATTCATTTAACCATTTAAATGAAGTACTTTCAACAGGGAATACACATTTAGTTATCTAGCTAAATGGCTGAGCATTTAGGGATCCTGATAAAATAATAAATGCAGTGATAATTGCGCTGTGCTACAATGAGAATAATGGGCCAAACTGAGCGTGTTGATCCCCCTCTCAATCACATGTCAAAACTAATGGCCATCCTCAGCACTGCACTCATTCCATTCTCAGTCAAGCACCCTACTAACGAAATCCTGCTCTCCACTCTCCACTTCTCTACCTCTTGTTCAGTTTTGGCTCTTTCATTTGATTCAATCCATACAGCACAGAGTGAAATTCACTGGATTTTAAATGTGCATCCTCTGCAGAAGCACCAGTTTACATGTCAAAATCATTTGTTAAAACTGTTAGTCCATCAAATTAGAACCATCATCATTAAGAAAAAGCATTCAAAACACCTCACTTATCTAATAAAACATTTATTACCTGGTTTCCACCGGTGCAATCAATGTGCGGCAGGCAAACAGCACTGAATGTATAATCAGTCTAATTACATGAGTCTAATTATATATGATTCTTATCAACCTAAAAGTAAATGTGTATACACCAAATGAATGCCAATAACTAATTATTAATTATAGCTCATAGTTAATAATAGCACAGAATTATTTCAGTACATGTAGCACAGAATAGCAGCAGCATTATAAATGCTTTTTCAGCATTTTTACACAAAAGTTTTTGAGTAATAAAATGGGAGAAGAACGACAGTGGAAATAAAACCCAAGGTATAGAGAAGCATTTAAAAGTTGAAATACTTGAGGGTCAAATTTTTTAACACTGTGCCATTCATGAGCAACTGCAGAAGATGCGAGATGCAAGCACAATAGTCAAACATGTCTGTCTAGTGCATAGTTACATAGTAAAACAATACAGAATGTGTTTTTGTCTTTAAAATGAAAAGAAGGGCAGTGAAATAAACCAAATATATTTTGAGAATGTGCCATGCAAAAGATGCAAGCACCGGCAAAAACGTCCACCTAGCAGGTGTTTACATAAAAAAGCAATTTAAAAAGAGATGCAGGGGAGTGCAATGAAAAAAGTATTATCTAGAGAGAAATTAAATGATTGACTTACGCAGCTTTTTACAACTTTGCATTTGTTTTTGAACATTGTGTCATTCGAGGCATTGCAAAAGATGCGAGACACAAGGTCTAGAGACAAGTTTTTTAAAAGTTGAACTTCTTTAAACTTGAGCAGAAAAATGGTGTGTAATGCACAAGATGCTGCAAAAATCACAAGTACAAAATTTCAAACACAACTGTCTAGCATTTAGTAGTGCAATGCAATAAAAAAAATGCAAAAGCCTAGACGTGCTTATTTAAAAGTTGAACATCTTTAAACTTGAGCGGCACATTTTTAGAGCAGTAAGTCATGCAAGACTGCCTAGCGCATTCTTAAATTTAAAAAATGGAAAAGCAGTGCATGTTAGGTTGGTCGCTCCAGAGACTTGCAAGTGTTGTGCAAACATAGACACAACTTTTCCTTGCCATGTTTAGCAGAGTTTGCCACAGGTGTATGGCTTCCTCTCCATAATGCATATACCTTTCATTATAAAACACAAAGGACACAAGGACAAGCAAACACAATGCCCTTGATTACTTCTCTTCAGAGAGAGAAAGGGCAGGCACTGATGCTAAAGAAGAGAGTGGGGTAACAGGATGGTCATGTCACGTTTGCTTAAGTCTAGATTGTTTTGTGTTGAAAAGGGCTCTCATGGGAGTTACTGTGAAAGACCTCCCGGGTGGGGGTCAGGTGAGGGACCATGCTTTTGAACTTCACTTTGTTTAAGAAGCTTATCCCCGCTCACCTCACTGGAAAGTCAGACTTCAATCCTAATCACATAGGATTGTCTGTGTTGTCATCAGTCATTTTAGTCATTCCACCTTAAGCTTTTTATCTGACATCTGCAAGGTAAAAACATGACCACCATACTCTAGTATATGCAGAAATCTGAAATCTGACTTACCCAGAAGAAGAACACTGAAATATCTGGCCATCACCTTGGGCTATCAAACAATCATGGGCAGCAGATTTCCAGGAGCCTGAAAGTATGAAAAAAATAAGAAAAGGTAAAGAGATAAAATTGGCAGAGCTGACTACCAAAATGTAGTATAAGGTAAAGCTATTAATACAGATTTTTTTTGTTTGTTAATTTTTGCATGATCTAATCATCAGTTTCTGTCTGTGAAAAGTGCATTCTTAGATTGAAAATATAGCAATATGGTGCATTTGTTGTAGAGGATCCCCCTTGCAAAGCTTTTGAAATTTAAAGGTTCTCATTTTCACATTGAATTGTTCAGTGGACAAAAACAATTGTGTTCTTTAATGGTTCCATATTGTGGTAGATGATGAATCTAGCATTTGTCTGGTGGGACCATGAGTGTGATCTGAAGAGTGGAGCACCTGGCACCTGGCTGCAGGCTCTTCAGTGTGCGGGTGAGAGGAGTGACAGGTCAGCTCCACCACACAATACAACAGTCTCCATTTCCCACACTATTTCACTCCAATACTATTTCACTACCACAAAATCCTCAACTACTATAACGAACAAAATAATTCACTGATACTATATCAGCAAATACATTCAAACCACAGAGCCTAACTATATACTAACTGATATACTATAACCACAAAAGTAATTTACCATTTTGTTTTGTTAAAAAAACTAAGTACATATTTGTGAATATGAAACAATCTGGAAACATTTAAACTTAAAAATTATTAAATAAAATAATTTATTGTCACATGGGACATTAAATTAAAAATCCGTCCTTAAAATCAAATCTAGACCATCATAACACACTAAGGAATGATGCCTCTGAGATAAAGAGAACAACATGACACTATCAAATCAAAGAGGAAGGACAAAAGACACATATAAAGTGAATAACAGGGTTAAAACAGTATTTACAGTCCCCTAAACCGTCTGGTAAGGCAACAGATAAGGCCAGCATGACCTGCACATCACCTTCATCTGTACAGACATACCAAAGCACAGTCTCTGATTCTTTATCTAAATCCTTATATGTAAAATACAAGAAACATACAGTACTCACGGAAACCCATAGGCTGATATTTATCCTCTGGAAAGGGATTTCTCTGAAAGCTCCCATGGAGGGACAAAAAGAGAGAGCCTGGTTGTTTGTGTGTATGTGTGTGTGAGAGAGAGAGAGAGATTCTGGTGTGTAAAAAAGTGTGAGTGTGTAAAGTTAAGCATGAAAAAATAAAAACTTTATAGGCACAACTGGCCTTTCCGGACAAAAACAGAAAGACCTGCTTAAGCCAATCAGAGTGGATGGAAAATGGTTCCCCCATCTTCAGCGCAGCAATGTGGTGAATGGAGAGCAATTCTTATTCAAATGCAGCTGTCACTCTGAAAGCCACTGTGTGAAAGGGGGAGCCGGTATCCAGGCTGACGGAATGCACTGAACCATTCTTTGAGAGGGCATTGAGCTGGTTAAGGGGTACAGAGGGGAGGGCAGTGATGCTTTGGCTTTCTCTGACCACACACACCCCTCCCTTCCAATACAATTCACAATCTGAACAGAAGGGAAAACTTGAAAGACATGCTGAGGTGAACTGAAGACTCTGGTGAAAGGTAACATAAAAACAACATATTCCCCTGGAAGAGTTACGTATTTATTAAAATTAAGTTCATATTTTGATGAAGTCATTACCCACATTGATGAACATTCCTGAACACCAAAAGCATTTTTTTATTATCATTAATAGCATAGTTATTTGTTGAAAGTGCACATTCAGGACTAGGCAACAAATATTTGTTCTGTTAGCCCACCTGGACCAAAAAATATATTAAAACAAACAACATAAAAAATGCAATCAATCAATCTATAAACCTTTATTTATTTAATATAAACCTTAAAACGTTACCTTCCAGTAAGCTGGATAGCATTATCTTGTTAACATTAATGAGAGTTTAAACAGTGTTCAATATATTTACGTTAGAACAAACACAGATGAAATATTACAGAGATCAATATTACACATTAAATAAAGATATTAAACTGACACTGGTCTTCAGTGTTCAGTAGATTGCCAGGATGTCTGAGATAGCAACTTACAGTTGTGTTCAAAATTATTCAACCCCCTAGAGACTGCAGTACTTTACAAATACAAGCTTTTCTGAAGATCCAGGATATAATAAAACTTGCATCTATAACAGTTCACTGGCATATTAAAAGTGATTTTGTCAATATATAATGTAATACTTTTGAGTTATAAGATTTTTTATGTCATAATTATTCAACCCCTATTCAACACTGCTTTTTTTAAATCACTTATTTGCATGGTGGGGAATAAAACAGTCTCAAAACACAATTAAGCCTTTAGAAACTCTATTAAAAACAGAATTAGCTTGAGCTGTTACACATACAGTTAGCCCATGCATGTATTGAAGTTGAGTAGCAAAAATGTCAACAGAGATCTCACAAAAGCAAAAGAGAAGAAATATTGTATTACTTTAGAAAGGCTAAGGCTATATGATGATTTCCAAGACATTGAAAGTTCCTAGAGACACAGCTCTCAGCCTTATTTCTTAGCTTAAAGTGTGTTTTACCAGAAAACCTTTGAGAATGTGGAAGAAAAAGCACAATATCATAAAATGTTTAATCAGAGCAACTGAAAAAAAACATGCAATGTACAGCCAAAGACTTGCACGATGACCCGATGAAAGGAGGAAAACCCTTTCGATGCAGTGTGTAAGAAGAACACTAGACAAGTATGGCCTTCATGTTGAGACATCTGTCACGGTTGGTAAACCGTGATCTCGGGTTGTTTACACTTTGTGGTGAATTCTGTGTGTTCTGCGTTTGCACTGATTAGTTGTGGGCGTCTCCGTTAATTGTATCAGCAACAGCTGCCACTCATTACTCATCTCCTTTATATATGGCTTGTCTCACGTCTTGTGTTTGTGAGATCGTTGTTTCATGTCGTTGTGTTACCCCTGTCTGGTTAAAGTGTTAGTTTGCGTTTGGATGTCTGTGTTTTTTCCTAGAACCTCATCCACTCACAGAACGATCTCAACCAACATGGAAGCAGCGAGCACCAACACCCTCACCGATTTCATGCACCATAGCGTCAAGAGAATGGATCAGCAGCAGGAGAGCATCTCGAACACCGGACGCGCTGTCCAAGCGCTGGTGGCACAGGTGTCCGAGCTCAACCAGCAGATCCATCAGCTCACGTCTCCCACTGCGCCCATCGCCCCGCCTGCGCCGACCGTTCCCCCGGGGATTCCCCAGGACCACTTCCGGCCTGAGCCGCGACTTCCGGCACCGGAGAATTACGCTGGTGAGCCAACTTATTGCAGAACATTTCTTAACAAGTGCTCTATGCATTTTGCTCTGCAGCCCCGCACTTTCGCCTCAGAAGAATCCAAGGTAGCGTTCACGCTCACACTATTATCAGGCAAGGCTGCCTTATGGGGAACGGCGGTGTGGGAGAATCAACATCCGTGCTGTGCCTCGTTCCACCTCCTATCTGAAGAGATGAAGAGAGTTTTCGACCGGGCCGCGACCGGCAGGGAGGCCGCCCATCGCCTCTCGGAACTCCAACAAGGACACTCATCTGTCACTGAATACTCCATCGAGTTCCGGACCCTGGCGGCCGCATGCCAGTGGAACGAGGCGGCGCAGTGGGATAGATTCCTGCATGGGTTATCCGACTGTGTTCAGCAGGAGATCTACCTCCTCGAGCTGCCTCCTACCCTCAACGAACTCATTGACCTGGCGTTGCGGGTGGAGGCCAGGTTTAATCGCCTGGGCCGTCAACACAGTCCCTCCAGACAACCTTTCTCTTCCGGTAGGGGGCGCTTGAGTCGAGAGAACACGGTCGGTTCAGTCGACGATCACGAGCCCATGCAGGTGGGTCGAGCTCGGCTATCCCGGAGGGAGAGGGAACGGCGGAGGTCCCAAGGACTATGCTTGTACTGTGGAGGCGCTAACCATAACAACTACTCTTGCCCGGTAAAAGAGTCAGCCCGATAGTAAACCTGAGGCTACTATCGGGTGGGATCTCCGCCGAGAAGTCCTCACCCACATCCTCGACCCTCCTTCCGGTGAAACTGCGGTGGAGGAATCAACATCATGAATGCCAAGCTCTTCTGGACTCTGGAGCCGAAGGTAATTTCATTGATTCTTCACTTGCACATCACCTGAACATTCCTGTCCTTCCTGTGTCTCTCCCCATCCATGTCACCGCACTCAACGGCCAGGAACTGCCTCCTGTCACCCATCATACTGAACCCATCACACTCATCACATCCGGCAATCATCAAGAAACTATATCCTTTTTCCTCATGGACTCCCCTGTTGCTCCCATTGTTTTAGGTCACCCCTGGTTGTCCAAACATAATCCACGAGTGGAATGGGGTTCGAACACTATCACATTGTGGAGTGAAAGTTGTCATGAGTCTTGTTTGGTTTCTGCCTGTCCTGTTGTTCCTGTGTCTGTCTTTCAGAAGGAGATCATGGCGTTGCCAAACGTGCCCGTAGAGTATCTGGACCTGAAGGAAGTGTTCAGTAAGTCCCGGGGTGCTTCTCTTCCTCCGCATCGTCCCTACGACTGTGCCATAGACTTAGTGTCAGGTAAATCTCCGCCTAAAGGCAAGTTATACTCTCTTTCTATTCCTGAGAGGGAGGCCATGGAGAAATACATTTCTGATTCCCTAGACTCTGGATTCATCTGTCCTTCCTCATCTCCAGCGGGGGCGGGGTTCTTTTTTGTGGGTAAGAAGGATGGTTCTCTGCGACCTTGTATTGATTACCGGGAGCTGAACAACATTACTATTAAGAATACTTATCCATTACCACTCATGTCTTCAGCTTTTGTAACAGATATGCAGGTCAGCGATTCATGGGTTAAATTCTGTTTTATAAATTCAGACTGTTGGTACTAAATGCCAGCCTGGCTGGACTTAAACTATTTACGATGCCCATGCAAGCTTCAAAGAAGAAACGAAAACCCCCAACCCAAATTCTTCCAACACTGGAGACAAAGGAACTTTTCGTATAAGTTCCTTACTTTCATTTTATTATTAATATGTATTTTAATTATGTTTATGGATTGCATAAAATGGTTAATCCTTGTTATGTGAAGAGTACAAGTTGCAAGCTTATACTTTAGGAAATGTCTTTCCTCACTTTAACTTCCTCAAAGAGAGCCATGTTCTGCAACCCCCACTTTTGCAGGTCGTAAAGTTTACGACCACACTGGAGAGGAGAGAAGCCAAATCTTCTCCCCAATGCATTCTATGGAATGAATTTGTTACCTGTTAGTTTTTATGCTGTATAAATGTATTACGTATTCCCTTTTGGTACATTTAGATGTTTCCCAACATCTGCAGTGTTATCATGTGTTAAGCAAATCTTTCAGATGTAGAATTACACATATTTAATGTAACTTCATGTTTTGATCACATATACCTATTATGTTTAGTCTTGTTCTAATCGTCATGCTTTGACAGACCCATTTATCTAGAGCAAAGTAATGAAAAATGTATTTAATCTGGAATAATGAACTTGCTTTAATATTCCTGATGAAATCGGACAGGCCCTAAATCATCAGGGGGTTGTCTCAACCGAGACAAAGGAACTTTCCCTCCGCTTCAGATCGCGGACATTCATTGGATGCTCCCTCGAAAATGGGCGTGAACTATTTCAAGCTATAAGAATTGACCAAACAAGGTCCACCCTCTCTTCGCTCTCTTTTTGCTCTTCTTTCTCTTCTCCGTTCTCGGACACGCTGCTCTCCAACGTTGCTTCCGCGCGGCCGTAGGCCGCGCTCATAGCGCGAACCCCCTCAGCACAGGGGCTGAGAGAAAAAGCCATTTTAATGGCTCCTTTGGAAGCTTTCGTTTCGTTCGTTTTCTTTTCTTTTCTTTACTAAGTTTATTAAACTATTCGCCTCTCCACGCAAGGCTGACGAATTCTGGAACAATGTTTGTTGAACCTTTCAAATACCGCGCGAGGACAGAACAAAGGACCACGTGCTCCACGCTCACGCCAAGCGCAGCGTGCACGCGCGTCACATGGCCTCCGTTTCATGGCACATGGCTGTTTCAACGCGCAAAGCTCACAAGCTCGACGCCGATCTCACGCCACACTCACATGGGACACTTCTGCAAGTATCACTTTCTCTATGGAGATTTAAATGCTGGTTTAAAGTGTTGTTATGATCTGATTTGTTGTTGGCTTCTAAAAGTTACTGACTATGATTTTCATACCTGAGCTCCTTATGTGATTCCATTCTATTTTCTCTCTCTCTCTCTCTCTCTCTTTCTCTCTCTTTTATTTGGATTCGTTATGTATTGTAAATGTTTATTGTCTGTATTTTCGTACGCATATTTACTCTGTGTGATTTGTAGTTTGATGTATTACTAGTTGAATTATTAAAAACTCATATATAAAATGATTGGCCTGGACTCCACCCCACTCACATTACGAGTCACTGAAATGTTTTGGTCTTTAGCTACAAGCTCTAAATTTAGAAACTAAATTTATCATAAGGATAGGATAATATTTTCATGGCCAGAGAATACTTTTCCTTGAATTATAAAAAGTGATATCTCTATTGAAAACTGATAGGTCAATCTGGCTTGCTGGACAATCCACTGTTTGATCTGCAGTAATTTACAGTAAGAGATCACAATAATTGATATGAAGAATGTAATATTGACATATTAATGAGTAAATTACAGTGCCCTGTGATTAGTATTGGTATTGGCAATTGAGCTATTTTTCATAATCAATAAAATTAAATGTAACTGTCATCTGAGATATATATTAATCAAATTCTTGATTAATTATTCAAATTCCCTATATATCATTTGAGTTAATTACTATGTAAAACTCATTGTTGTTACATTTTGGTGGAGGAACGCGGCTATTTCAAACTTCGTTTTGTGAGCAATCAATCTGTGTATATGGTTTTTAATAATTTCTGCACGTGCGCTATGAAATTATGTAACGTTACTTGTGAGATAAGTCGCAAGACGCGAACTCACTCAACTGACTGAGGCAAAAAGCTGGTCAGTAAACACCTAGGTATTTGTAGAAACTTAACAGTATAGTCACTGTTAATTTTAATGAAAGTAATCTGCAGTATAATGTTAAAAGTATCCTGTTAAGAAAGACCAAAATCTTTTTACAGTGAGAACATTTTAATATGAATAATTAAAAGATGAAGAAATCTTTTATTAGTTGCAACATGTAAATCTGAACATGAGCGATGTTCCTCTGATTCAGTAAAAAGGCCTTCTTATTAAATATCGTTATTGAATTCGTGGTAAACCACAGTAATATTCAAAAATAAAACGATAAAAACTCCTGGTCTAAAATTGGCTTAGCTACCCGATTTTTAAACCTAAAACATTTAAGTCATAAGTGCTATTTTGATAAATGTTTATTGGAGTCAACAGTTGGAAAATTCCTGTTTTTATTACAGTTGTGTGTTGGAAGTGAACGGATCCTTCCTTCATCCTATGTGAATATATAGCACCTCAGAAATTAAAACTTTCTGTTTGTTACTTGTGATTTTTGATGCAGAAAATCAGCCTGACAAACGATCAGATAATTTCTAAGTCATATTGAAATTGTAGTTCCTCTATCTAAACACCAGGAGGAACGCGTGGGTTAGAAATTTCAGGGTACGCCCTGCTTTCTGATTCCAGCTTACATGAGTGCAAAGCTGCCATCCTGTGGCCATTTCAGATAATGCGCTCTGATTGCTAATTTATAATCCCCTGTGATGTATATTTGAATTGGATGTCTAAATTCTCGATAATTATTTGCATTTACAGCTTTGCTCGTGCGAATATTATTACAGGGAAACAAAAGAATGTTCCCTGCCTTTGACTGTTTACATTTACTTTGAGTTTAGTTCAAACATGATTTGAATTAAAATGTAATTGTTTAATAGTGGAAATCTAGATGTTTTCAGGTCAACCACTGATTGACCCACTTAGAAGGTAAGCCATCTAGTGGCAGTCTCCTGTTAAATCGACTAACAGACCTCTGTCTTTTCCATTCTGTTTTGAATTGCATGTCCACTTTTACCCTCTTTGATTAATCTCACACTGTTTGATTAATTTCATGATCATTAATGATAACTTACAAGCTATCAATGGTTATTATAGGATCTTATTCAGATTTTCCTTTTAATTCTTACATGCTTATTTTAAATTTTGATTTAAACCAGTTTTGAATTTTTAATTTGAATTAAGTTTTCTGCTCAGCAGGTTAAAGACAGAGAAGCAGCACTTTCCCCCCCTTGTGGTGAAAACCAGCTACTCCTTCTCCCTTGTTTCATTACTGTCTTTTAATTTGATGTTTATTATTTTGCTTCTCTCTTTTGACTTAGGTTATTTTGATAATTACCATTATTACCATAAATTCCTTTGTTTTGTTTTATCATGATTAGGTAAAGCTGTTACCTTTCCTCTCTACATATAGTTACTCAATTGATGTTAAACAAACCAAACCTTAATTAACTTTAAGTTTCCTTTGTTCATCCTTTGTGTATTTGATTGTAGAACTCCCTTGGTGATTGGACAGTCATCTCAGGTTTCCAGTGAGCAAGGCTGCCCGACCGGTGTTACCGATACTGGCTGCGAGTGAAACTCGGTCCCTCTTGTCTCAAGAGACATCAGCAATTTTGGCACTCCAAAGGTTGTGCTAAAAGTCACAAGCCGTGCTGTCCTGCGACACGCCAGAGTAACGGAGGACCGGGGACACTGCGGTTCAGTGTTTGGGGAGCACCGGGGAGGTTGACCAAGCCACTGGTTCCCACCTGAATGACTTCAATTCAACCAGGTGAAACAAAAATGATAAAACCTATCCACTTATTATAAGCCACAGAATATTAGATATTCCCCCGGATATATTTTAAGTGTTCTGACCCTTTTACTTCTTTTAAGCCACACCATATTTCTAGGTTTCCTACCCAGATAGCCCACTCACCTGTTGGCCCTATCTTAAAACCTAGCAGTAGGCTTAGGCCTCCTTATTCCCACTAACACATTGTGTTTCTATTGTTTTCATCTCATTTCAAGTGTTGTGCTTCACTTTGATCTTTTTCTACCCTCTGTTCTGTTGTGATTTGTTTCTTTCATTTCACATAGAGACAGTAACCTGGGAGCCACCAACGAAGTTAAATAGTAGAGCGACAACCAGCAGCCGGTGTCATCACACGACCCGCTAGGCTACTGCCTGTCAAATCTCCATTTCAGGTCCTTCGTTGACCCAAGTTAATTGGCTACTTAACTGTCTGACTGTTTGCATCAGTCAGCCCCAAAATTCTCATAAACGGCACAGCCCGTATGAATATAGCTCGTTAAACGTAGAACGAACTTGCATTGGTCTTTTTGTGTGTGTGTGCTGTGCTTCTCTCACCGACAGAGAATCAGGATGTTCCAGGCATCCAGTCCAGCAGTCCACGGGGGCCACCTCTCGACATGGTTGAAAGCAGTGACGACCCCCTTCCTGCCCAAGGATGCCAGTAACCTGCAGCACCCAGAGCAACTAGACACCGAGCTAGATGAACTGATGGCACGCGATCCAAACCAAAGCGACTACTACAGAGAACTCGCCAGGATCTTCGGAAGCCCAGTTCCCATTCTCGTCGCCCAGGCACGGCTCAGTGAACGGAGCAACATCGCGGAGGAGGCCTGGAAGGACCAGGCCCCAACCCAGAGTCATCTTGATCAGCTTCTCCTCGAGACCCAGAACCAGCACAAGAAAGAGGACGACACAGATCCAGAGCTACAGAAAGGAGTTGAAAGACTTCACAATGCCCTGCAAGATCTTCGCCTCGACACAGATCAAAGAGAACATCTGGAGAGAGAAGCCAGAAAAGAACTCAACAAAAAACTCCAGCAAGGCGACGCTCTCCTAAAAAGAGCAGAGACTGAACTAAAAAAAAAAAAAAAAGACTATAAAACCTGGGCCTGCAAAACACACTTGCAAGCGGCCCAAGCTAAATTCAACAAGCTTACTCTGCAGAGAGACAAGCTCCAAGATGAACTTTACACTGTTCACACAGAACTGAGACAATTTCACAGATTACAGAGTGGCTGGATCGGAGAAACGCACACCACAAAATTTCTCCCGGGCCGCCACTCCAACCCTTTCAGCCAAGAACCCAGAGCTGGAAAAGGGGGTGTAACAAGAACCAGCTTACAAGAACATCTGTCAACAACGGAGGGAAGAGAACCCTTCCAGAGAACGCATGTCACCAAACCCTGCACTGCTCACAGAGAACTTCACAAGCTAGCCAGAAGCATCTCTACATTCATTCCAGATCCTGCAGGAGGACATGATGTTCATGCTTCTTTACAAGCCATTGACTTTCATTTGCAAACTGTCGCCAACGTGACAGATGTGAACACATTGTACCTGTTAAAAATCACGGCCAGCCGTGATGTGCATTGCTTTCTGGATCGTCAACCAGAGACTGTCAAAGCGTACTACCAGCAACTGCTACAGACTTTGATTCTTGAATTCTCTGATCCAAACTCAGATCATGGGCTCCTTATTGCTATGGACCTCAAACCGGGCCGATTTGAAAACCCACAGACTTTCTGTAGTCAGCTACGAAACACCTACTTCGGAGCATGCAACGAACCAGGTATGGAACAGGATTTCAACTTAAAAACTCTGTTCCTCCCAAACCTACATGCCAGTTGGAGTTTTCATCTCAGAGTCCCAGCGTGTCCCCGTAACAGAACTACACAAGAGTTACGGAACTTAGCCCACAAAGCTTGCACCAAGCAAAAGACTATTTGTGAAAAGACTGTGAAAAACCCCAACGTCTCTGTCTCTGAGCACTGCTTGGAGTTAACCCTAGATGGCGCTCTACAACACCACAGTCACAGACATCTTTACAGAGAGTCAATACCATTCCAAGCCAGCAGAGGGCAACACAGTGCAGCCACGTCTGAGACAGCAGAGATCCTGAGGATGCTGAAAGATCTTCTTCACATGAATACTCGCAAGGAAGATGAGCCAAGCACCCAGAACACTGCCCGAGCTCCAAAGTCAACAGCTACAGCTAACTGAACGAGACAGCACAGGTCCTCACACCAGGTACCACAAACACAAGGTACCAGAAAATGCTGTTTTGACTACCTGCCTTCGCAGCGAGCTACACAAGACCGGTCCTCATCACCCACCGATCGTCCCACCTGCCCTAATGCCAACATTCCTGGGCAGCCCTGTCAAAAAGGGGGTGGGTCAAAAAGGAGTCAACAGGGAAGACCTGATCGACACAGGATTAAACCTGACGGTGATCTCATCTTACCTTTCCAAAAGACTCCAATTTGAAGCTAAGAGACAAGATCGAACTCTTACACCTCAAACTTATGAACTGAATGTACAGGTGTACAGACAGGATGACATCCAGTTTGAACAGGTTGTTTCCATTCACCTGACATTCGTTCCGATGAGTCTAATACATCCCATGTATGTCCCACCAATGAACACTCATACATTGCTCATCGACAAAGACCTGCTAGAACACTTTGACCCTTTTCTGAACTTCAAACAGCTAAAAGACTTTGCTCAAGTGCGAGAACCTCTTTCTCTCCAGCCACACAGGTTGCTAGAGCCAGACTGTCAGGTCGCAGAGGTCACGGGAACTCCCACAGAGCCAGACGGTCAGGTCACAGAGGTCACGGGAACCCCAGCAGCCAGCCATGAGTACAACGCCCTAACAACAGGCCCAAGTTCAAGCCTCTGTACCTTAGTCAACAAACAGGGTACGGTGGTACCAGCTTACACCAAAGGGGTCGCTGTTCGACTCAACCTGCAAGGTGGTCAAACCTTACACCACACGCTGGGTTTCTTCCAATCCTCACCTGAATGTGTGGAACTCGGACTCACACTTGCAAACAAGCATGTCAAACACCAACACCTGTTCCAGCAATGTGATAACATCACAAAAACACACAATGTGATCGTGTACTGGAAGAAGGAAAAAGGACACTCAAAGTTACCAAGTCTAGACGAGGACTTTAAAGATCACACTGACACCCTTGCCAAAACTGGCACACTAAACAACATTCTGTGGTCACTCCCAACCCACCCACCCACATTCAAGGTTGAAGTGATTACACACAGCACAAGAACTTTACTAGCTAAACTGCCTACCTCAGAATCGCTTACGCAGGCTCCGTTGTCTACACAGACCAACATAGCGGACATGCGGGCTTCTGAAACCTTGATAATGACTTTGTTTTACCACCTCTCAGACCCCTCCATCCACCCTGGCAACCAGTCTACAGTCACTGACAACCAAAGCCCCAGACCACTGCATGATACACAAACCATGCTGCGTGCACAGAACAATATTGTGGGTTGTGCACCGTCTGACATCACAATGCCAGGGCGTGTAATGCCACGGAGCAAAAGGGGGATACTGCCAATATATTTCCATGACGCAGCATGTGCTGCACCACGCAGCACCAGAGCCACTGACACAACACTGAGGCAAGCGTCATGCCAGCAGCAAGATGTGGCAAAACATGGGCGAGGGCGAGCTAAACCCAGTCGCCGCCCACGAAGCAAAGAGACTGTCCTGTCCAACCAAAGACAGGCCTTGTTTGTTTCTTTCTCCCCTTTCTCTCTCTCTCTCCCTATTATCTGTACCAGGATGCTGCTGTGGTTTGCCGTGCCGTGCTGTCAGCCAAAGAGAGGACAGCTGCCACCGAGAAAACCGCTGAGACTCCTGACTACCGATGACAGGGCACACTACCCCAGCACTGTAACCAAATACAGCTGTACAAGGTTCCGATGGAGAGAGGACTCCCTCACTCACACGGAGGCCGATGTCAAACACCTGTTCAGCCAATATGAGAAAGTGACGGTTACACAAATGGAGTTAGGTGGACACCACCACCGCTCCAAACAGTTCCCGGGAGCTTTGCTTAGAGCCGCTGCTGCTGCCGCCAGAATGTTTAACATTGTTATGTCCAGTGTCAATGCAGCGAACCAGACTGTAAACTCCTTGAAACCACTGTTTACTGTCTTCCAGAAGAACTTTACCCAGACTCAGCTGCCTACAGCGGTAACAACAGACATGCTGTGGGAGGTTAGCTCCTCCAAAGACAGCCTAACCACGAGTAAAACCCCACCATACATGATACCCTTAAGCCTTGTGTTAACTGTGCTGTCTTACACCATCACCATGCCAGCTGACCTGCTACGAATGCACCTGGCCAACTCTCTGGATAGCGCCTTCCTACGGCACGCAAACCCCAAACAGAGAGAAGTGAACGTGCTCCTGAACCAACTCATCAGTGAGTCAAACCAAGTCTACAGACCTAAAGACATTGTCAGTGTCAGGATGTGGAAGAGCAACACCCACACCAAAACACACATTCCAAATGTGGCGGCCTACCACGACAGCAACACACAGCTGTACCTGGCCCCAAACATGCACATGTGTACTTTAACCAAAGACATTCATTATCTCTGCCTTAGCAAACCCTTCCTCAGACACAACTCTGAAGGAATCTGCGAGCTGCAACCCTGGGTCAGCGATACGCGCTGCCCTGCCGAAGCCAAGCCTCGTACACAAGTCACAGAAACGCAAGCAGAGATTGTGGGTAACAGATGGCTCGTCAACACTCCTGTGCGCTCAGCTATGCTGACCTACGACCAGCATGACACCGCCACCCGTGCCAACCTGCTGGACCAAGTACTGAAAGGTACCACCCAACACATTGACATTACTCCTGTCGATACAGCCCTCCAAGCACTGTCTCGACAGCCCATTCTGAACCAGTCATCTGCGGTCCTAGCCTGGACTGCTGCCGACACTGCACGGTGCATCTCCACCGTCATTGGTCCCGCCCTGACTCTTGGCGTGACCTTCATCCTATACAGGATACTCAACGAGATGCAAACCTCTACAGCCAAACTCACGACAACTGTGGCTGGAGGTCTCCGATGGAATCCCCGGAAAAGGGACGCAAAGTCAAAGACAATACCGAACCTCACCAAGCTGAATCCTCAGCTTCAGGAACCACCTGTCATCATGACCCACCTGCTGCATGACCATCACGATTCACCTGTCATCTGCCCATCCGGGATGATTGCCGTCCGATGATGTCCACACAGGGACTTCATCTGACGTAAAGGGGGAGATGTAACAGATATGCAGGTCAGCGATTCATGGGTTAAATTCTGTTTTATAAATTCAGACTGTTGGTACTAAATGCCAGCCTGGCTGGACTTAAACTATTTACGATGCCCATGCAAGCTTCAAAGAAGAAACGAAAACCCCCAACCCAAATTCTTCCAACACTGGAGACAAAGGAACTTTTCGTATAAGTTCCTTACTTTCATTTTATTATTAATATGTATTTTAATTATGTTTATGGATTGCATAAAATGGTTAATCCTTGTTATGTGAAGAGTACAAGTTGCAAGCTTATACTTTAGGAAATGTCTTTCCTCACTTTAACTTCCTCAAAGAGAGCCATGTTCTGCAACCCCCACTTTTGCAGGTCGTAAAGTTTACGACCACACTGGAGAGGAGAGAAGCCAAATCTTCTCCCCAATGCATTCTATGGAATGAATTTGTTACCTGTTAGTTTTTATGCTGTATAAATGTATTACGTATTCCCTTTTGGTACATTTAGATGTTTCCCAACATCTGCAGTGTTATCATGTGTTAAGCAAATCTTTCAGATGTAGAATTACACATATTTAATGTAACTTCATGTTTTGATCACATATACCTATTATGTTTAGTCTTGTTCTAATCGTCATGCTTTGACAGACCCATTTATCTAGAGCAAAGTAATGAAAAATGTATTTAATCTGGAATAATGAACTTGCTTTAATATTCCTGATGAAATCGGACAGGCCCTAAATCATCAGGGGGTTGTCTCAACCGAGACAAAGGAACTTTCCCTCCGCTTCAGATCGCGGACATTCATTGGATGCTCCCTCGAAAATGGGCGTGAACTATTTCAAGCTATAAGAATTGACCAAACAAGGTCCACCCTCTCTTCGCTCTCTTTTTGCTCTTCTTTCTCTTCTCCGTTCTCGGACACGCTGCTCTCCAACGTTGCTTCCGCGCGGCCGTAGGCCGCGCTCATAGCGCGAACCCCCTCAGCACAGGGGCTGAGAGAAAAAGCCATTTTAATGGCTCCTTTGGAAGCTTTCGTTTCGTTCGTTTTCTTTTCTTTTCTTTACTAAGTTTATTAAACTATTCGCCTCTCCACGCAAGGCTGACGAATTCTGGAACAATGTTTGTTGAACCTTTCAAATACCGCGCGAGGACAGAACAAAGGACCACGTGCTCCACGCTCACGCCAAGCGCAGCGTGCACGCGCGTCACATGGCCTCCGTTTCATGGCACATGGCTGTTTCAACGCGCAAAGCTCACAAGCTCGACGCCGATCTCACGCCACACTCACATGGGACACTTCTGCAAGTATCACTTTCTCTATGGAGATTTAAATGCTGGTTTAAAGTGTTGTTATGATCTGATTTGTTGTTGGCTTCTAAAAGTTACTGACTATGATTTTCATACCTGAGCTCCTTATGTGATTCCATTCTATTTTCTCTCTCTCTCTCTCTCTCTCTTTCTCTCTCTTTTATTTGGATTCGTTATGTATTGTAAATGTTTATTGTCTGTATTTTCGTACGCATATTTACTCTGTGTGATTTGTAGTTTGATGTATTACTAGTTGAATTATTAAAAACTCATATATAAAATGATTGGCCTGGACTCCACCCCACTCACATTACGAGTCACTGAAATGTTTTGGTCTTTAGCTACAAGCTCTAAATTTAGAAACTAAATTTATCATAAGGATAGGATAATATTTTCATGGCCAGAGAATACTTTTCCTTGAATTATAAAAAGTGATATCTCTATTGAAAACTGATAGGTCAATCTGGCTTGCTGGACAATCCACTGTTTGATCTGCAGTAATTTACAGTAAGAGATCACAATAATTGATATGAAGAATGTAATATTGACATATTAATGAGTAAATTACAGTGCCCTGTGATTAGTATTGGTATTGGCAATTGAGCTATTTTTCATAATCAATAAAATTAAATGTAACTGTCATCTGAGATATATATTAATCAAATTCTTGATTAATTATTCAAATTCCCTATATATCATTTGAGTTAATTACTATGTAAAACTCATTGTTGTTACACTTTCGAGAGGTTGCAGGGAGCATCGGTATTCACAAAATTGGATTTACGTAACGCTTATCATTTGGTCCGCATCAGGAAGGGGGATGAATGGAAAACTGCCTTTAATACCCCTAGAGGGTATTTTGAATATTTGGTTATGCCGTTCGGGCTTTCCAACTCGCCCGGGGTTTTCCAAGCACTCGTAAATGACGTGTTGAGAGATATGGTAGATCAGTTTATATATGTTTACCTGGATGACATACTGATTTTTTCTTCATCTCTCCAGGAACATGTCCAACACGTCAGACGAGTGCTCCAGAGGTTACTAGAGAATGGGCTTTTTGTCAAGGCGGAGAAGTGCGTATTCCATGCACAGTCGGTCCCCTTCCTAGGGTTTATTGTGTCGTCTGAGGGAATACGAATGGACCCTGACAAGGTAAAGGCTGTGATAGATTGGCCATCTCCAGATTCCCGTAAGGCCCTACAGCGGTTTCTGGGGTTCGCCAATTTCTATCGGCGTTTTATTCGTAATTACAGCCAACTAGCCTCACCTCTGACAGCCTTGACTTCCCCCAGTACTCCGTTCAGGTGGTCTGACGCAGCTGAAACTACGTTTTCCAACCTAAAGAGCCGCTATGTTTCGGCTCCCATCCTTGTCGCCCCTGATCCCACACGGCAGTTCATGGTGGAGGTCGACGCATCAGAGGTGGGGGTAGGAGCAGTGTTGTCCCAACGTGCTGCTTCAGACGATAAGGTCCACCCTTGCGCGTTTTTCTCTCATCGATTATCTCCTGCCGAACGTAATTATGACATTGGCAATAGAGAGTTGTTGGCGGTCAAATTAGCGTTGGAGGAGTGGCGCCACTGGTTAGAGGGTTCAGGGGTTCCCTTTATTGTTTGGACCGATCATAAGAATTTAGAATACATTATAACTGCTAACAGACTCAATTCCAGGCAGGCTCGGTGGGCACTTTTTTTCGGTCGTTTTGATTTTACCCTATCGTACCGCCCGGGTTCCAAGAATGTTAAACCCGATTCTTTGTCACGTCTTTTTGATCCCTCCGCCTGTCCCGTTACTCCTGAGTGTATTTTGCCTGAGAGATTAGTTGTCTCAGCACTCGTATGGGAGGTCGAGTCGAAGGTCAAGACGGCCTTAGAAGGGGTAACGCCTCCGTCCGGTTGCCCACCGAACCGCTTATTTGTGCCGGAGGAGTTAATGTCCGAAGTTGTTCGGTGGGGTCATTGTTCCAACATGGCTTGTCATCCAGGGATAAGTAGAACTAATGGGTTGGTTAGACAACGATTCTGGTGGCCACGTATGGCTCGCGACGTCCGCGATTTTGTTTTGGCTTGCTCAGTGTGTGCCAGTGGTAAGTCATCTAACCGACCTCCTGATGGGCTCCTTCAACCGCTGTCTGTCCCTTCGAGACCCTGGTCACATATCGCTCTAGATTTTGTTACCGCCCTCCCGCCCTCTAATGGCATGACAGTCGTTTTGACTGTAGTGGACCGGTTCTCGAAGGCGGCACATTTCATTCCCTTGCCCAAATTACCTACAGCCAAGGAGACAGCGGTTACTGTGTTAGATCACGTCTTTCGGCTTCATGGCCTCCCGGTAGACGTGGTCTCAGACAGGGGATCCCAGTTTATATCCAAATTTTGGAGAGAATTTTGCAAGTTATTAGGAGCGTCAGTTAGCTTGTCGTCGGGTTATCATCCCCAAAGCAACGGACAGTCTGAGCGAGCCAACCAAGATTTAGAGAGGACGTTGAGATGTTTGGTCTCCAAGAATCCTTCTTCCTGGAGTCAACAACTCTCTATGGTGGAGTACGCCCACAATTCGTTGCCAGTGTCTGCTACGGGCCTCTCTCCGTTCCAGTGTAGTGTAGGGTACCAGCCACCAGCATTTCCCAGTCTGGAATCTGAAGTCACGGTCCCCTCCGCTCACGCGTTTGTCCAGAGGTGCCACCGCACCTGGACCAGAGCCCGTGAGACTCTGCTCCGGGTGAGGGAGCGCACTAAGGCCAAGGCCGATCGCCACCGGTCAAAGCCTCCCGTCTACGTCGTGGGTCAAAAAGTGTGGCTTTCTACCAGTAACATTCCATTGCGATCCGTTTCTAACAAATTAGCTCCCAAATTTATCGGCCCGTTCACTATCACCAAGATCATTAGTCCGGTGACAGTCCGCCTCAAACTACCTCCTGCGTACAAGAGGATACACCCCGCCTTTCATGTGTCCAAAATTAAACCCGTGTTTTATGCACGTATTAATCCGCCTACTCCGGTTCCCCCGCCGCCGCGTCTCGTAGAAGGGGAACCAGCATATTCGGTTAATCGTATTCTGGACTCGAGACGGAGGGGACGAGGATTCCAGTATCTGGTGGACTGGGAAGGTTACGGTCCGGAGGAGAGGAGTTGGGTACCTGCTAGGGACATATTGGATCACTCCCTTATTGATGAATTCAATCAGCAGGTAGGCCCTTCTGGGAACTCCAGGAGGAGTTCTTAGAGGGGGGGGTACTGTCACGGTTGGTAAACCGTGATCTCGGGTTGTTTACACTTTGTGGTGAATTCTGTGTGTTCTGCGTTTGCACTGATTAGTTGTGGGCGTCTCCGTTAATTGTATCAGCAACAGCTGCCACTCATTACTCATCTCCTTTATATATGGCTTGTCTCACGTCTTGTGTTTGTGAGATCGTTGTTTCATGTCGTTGTGTTACCCCTGTCTGGTTAAAGTGTTAGTTTGCGTTTGGATGTCTGTGTTTTTTCCTAGAACCTCATCCACTCTCCGCACGATCACTCAGCCACGGACACTTACCTTCGGATCTATTCCCCGCAGTTCCTGTGCCACTCTCTCCTGCTGCCTCACGCCACCAAGACCCGGACTTCCCACCTACACTCCACCTCAGGCCGGATTTCTCACCAACCACCGTCTCCCTGGAGTGTTATCGTCCCATCGTCTTTGTGTATCATTGTTCTACTTGTCTTCATTTCATTAAATCCTGTTAACTTGCATTTGTTTCCGGACTGTCTTTCACCAGCCGTCACAACATCTTGATAAATACCACCCTTGATCAAGAAGAACAAAAAGCCAACTTGAACTTGATAAAATTAATTTGTGTAGACCTGTGGAGCTCTGGAGGAATGTTATATGGAGTGATGTGACCAAACTGTAACTTTTTGGACCCATAGATCAGCGGTATGTCTGCTGCAAAAAAAGTAAAAGCTCATAAGCAGAAGAACACCATCTCCATCCTCAAACTTGGAGGTGGATCAGTCCTGTTATGGGGTTTCTTTACTGTAGAAGGAAGTGGAAATCATGACTGTATGAAGGACATCATGGATTCTTTAAAGTGTCAGGCCATTTTGACAAGAATTGTGATGCCTTTGCTGCAAAAACTGAAGGTAATGATCAATGGACTTTCCTGCAGTCCAGTCATACCAAATACACATCCAAATCTAATACTGCTTGGTTCAGGGATCAGTCATAGAATGTACTTGAGTGACCTGTTCACTCAATTTGAAGAAAGCAGTGGCAATGTGAAAACCAAAGATTATCAGTGATCTGAAAGCTTTTTCAGACGAGGAATGGGCCAAAACTGTACTAGAGTGGTGACAGAAGCTGCAAATCACTTACAGACAGCATTTATTTGTGATTTTAAAGAATAAAAGATTCTGCACAAAGGGGGGTTGAATAATTTTGAACATGAATGTTTAGAGCCAATTCGAATTTTATCATGATTCATCAATGTTCCATTCTCAGAATCACTCAAAAGTGTATTAACAAACCTTCTCTAATACTTTACTGATGCCTTTGTTAAATTGATTTCATAAAATGTTATCCTCCACAGCAAATTGTCTTGCAAGTCAAATAATTGAATAATTTTGAACACAACTGTATATATATATATATATATATTTGTATGGTCTTCTCCATCAGCCTGGTCTTGCCGCCCCCTCTGTTGCCAAAGTATTTTGCCAGTTGTTTTATGAAGCTGTCCCAGTGACCTTCCCTAGCTGTTTACGGTGTTCCTGTTGTGGTATCTATTGTGGACTTCACTACCCTCTTGTATCAGTCACTTGTCAATAAACCCTTATTTCTTCACACTGCAATTGGGTCCTCCTTCTTAGATCCCTGACATTATTATTATTTTTATTTTTTATTGTTTTACTTTACAGAAACACTGAATGATCAACAAGACTGGTGGCGATGTTTAAGATATTAAGTTCAGTTAAAATGACAAATATGCTTCCATACGTGGTTACCAAGTTCTAATCACTAAAGTTATATCATTAAATAGTGCTTATACCATAATACTGTATAATGCTTGACTGACTGAGAAGCTAAGATTTAAGAAGCTGTGCCAGTTTACAAAGATCAGCTGATTGGAATCCTATATATGTGTGTGTGTGTGTAAAATATAATCATAGATAATATAATATATATAATCAGTCTGGAGAGTAAACTGAAAAATTTACTAGCCAATGGTGATTATATTGCCAAGGTGTGTGTAGAGAGTTGCATTTGCTGCATGGTTTTAAAAACACACTTTTTTTCAGTAACCATAAATGCAGGCCTATACTATAGGATATTTTAGTTCCCCTCACTTTACAACAAATCCTTTAAATGTAACCATACTGTATATATACTTCTTCTAATGGATAAATATAATTGCATTATATAATAATATAGGCTTAGCACAAAATAAGCCCAATCAAATTAATAAAAAACATGTAACAAAATGTAAGGTTAAGTTGTCAGGATCCTGCCCTGATAGTCTTCTCTGTCATGTCTTTGTTTAATGTGTCTGTTTATTTTGACTGAGCACATGGCTTTCTGTGTGTTGCCCATGTGCTCCTCTAGTCTTGCAGCCTTGTTTTCAGCCACCACGCCCCTTTGTTTAGTTCAATTGTGTTCACCTGATCCTTGTGTGCTCAACTCCTTTTATATTGTGCTCATTTCCCTCTTGTTTTTGCTGGTTTGTTTTGTGTGTGTATTCTTCTTGCTTGTATCTTTAGGCTTGTTAGAACTTGATATTCAGTATATTGCATTTAGTCTAGTTTCTATGCGTTTTTTTTCTAGTTTTCAGCAAGGTTGCTGTCTTGTCTTTATTTAGTTTGTAGTTCTTGATTCCTTGGTTCCAGTTAATTACCTCTATTTTTTTTTTCCTTTTTCAGTTTTCTTATCTCCCTAGTCATAGTTTGAAAAGTTTTAAATTTTGATCTGTTTATCTCTTGTCTCTTCTGTTTTTTTTTGTCTTCTGTGTTGTGTCAGTTATGTTGGTTCCTTTCCTGGTCTCTGATACTTCTGACTTGACCAGCATTTGATCAAGAGTTACCGTCCCCAGAGTCAAACCTGTGCTTCCTTGAGTTGCTACAAGTATCCTTTTGCCACAGAGTCTGGTGCTGACCCCATCCCCGAGCGGCCTGTTTTCCTGTTGTGTGCCCTGCCCTATTGTGTGGACTGTCTTCCTGCCTCATCTGTTTGTGTTCTCATTCTTGTTATTAAACCCTTTTCTCCCCATTCATTCTGCATCTGGGTCCTATATCGCCAAATCCTGATGAAAGTTGGGCTTACCACTCTCATTAGGCACAAATCCAAATTTGTCCATATTTGTGATGTAGCCTATTTGAAGCTAAACTATTAGCATTAAATCGGATTTGTAGTTCATGAGTGTTCCAGTATCGTTGGAAAAATATGAGCAAAATATGCCACAGTGGACTGGTGATCACACCGAACATCAAGGTGAACGGCTGTGCTGTTTCCAATGAATGTATGCGTGTGTACGAGGTGCTGGTGCAATCAAACAGCTGGAACACTACTGTCATTTTTGCCCATACAGTAAAGGTATGTTTTGAAACCAAAAACTGTAACGTTTGAAGTTTTGAAAATTCAAGAATAATAGCCATCTATAATTTTGTCAATTATTTCTGTCTACTATGGATATGGCACCAGAGGTGAGGGGGCACAGTCTGGCTGTGTATAAGAGGGAATCATTGGAAGTTTGTGAAAAATATCTAAAAAGTGGCATAAAAGAAACCACTTTTCATGACACTTACATTTTTTTTTTTTAAGACCGTGAGTTGTTTTTTTTTATCTTCATGTTAATAATTAAATCACTGATAGGTCATTTAATGACAATGGATTATGGAAATGCCAGAAAACTGACATCCCTAATGCACACAAAGCCATGCCTTCATGTAACAGTATAGCAGTATGTTTCTTTCATTTGGTGTGTGCAGGAGGAGGAGAATCCTGAGGCCTCAGGGTCCTGAGGAGACACTGTATGTGCATGATCAAAGAAGCAATTACATGTTACAGAATTCCTCAGGTTGCACTTGATAATCACCTTTGAACTTCCACAGAATGAAAGATTGAGAAGAAGACCAGGTCTTCCTGAGAGGGTCATTCCAGAAGGTTCAGTAGAGTGACGAGTGATGTTCCGGAACTAATTCCCTGCAGTGCATTCCTCTTTGAATGCCGAAGAGAGCTACATTATTCCCCACACTGATGTAAACTAGGGCAATTGATACCAATACCAGTAGAATCCCACCATTATCAATATTAAAATGTATATTATTTTTTTAATTAAGTAAACATTTAAACAAATAAAGTGTAATTTATTAATATTTAATAATTTGTAATCGCAGTTAACCCTATAAAGCCTAATGTATCCTATTTAAGATGTGAACATCTATAGCCTCTTAATTATAAACATAATCAAAACTTAACATAACTTCTACATGCTATCTGTCATCTGATTGGCATTTTATATATTTTTTAGCAAGCTAAAGACCTTTTAGTATAATTATAAAAACTCTCTGCTGAGAACTTTTTAAACATAAATTATTATAATTAGGTTAAATATAAATGTAAGAATATCTTGTACATTGTAAGTAATATTTAAAGATGAATTCTTACTGGACTGATGTTGGGTTTACATTTTTTTTTTTTTTAGAAAAATTATTTTAAACTGTTAACATCAAACAAGATAAATAAGGCTTGTGAGGAAGTTCAAGGAAGGAAATCTAAACCATCATTGTATTGCGTTAAACTATGTTTTCCCCCCCTTAATTAAAATTTTAAATATCATTAAGAAAATATTTTACTAATTCATATTATTGGGAGATTTAGAGTGATGCTGATATTTATATGCATTTCATAGTTGTGTGCTATTCGTATGCTTTTCTTTAGTAGCCTGCTATTGTTGTTTAAAGATGTTACTTATTTATATTACAAGAAATCAGAATTTCTTACATTTTATCATATCAGCAACTGCACAAAGCTGCATATATTTCCTTCTTTCTTTTTTCCATGCATATTTTATTTTCTAAATTAGTGTGTGCTTGAGTGTGAACTCTATACTATACCATATTGTATAAGCCATACAAGCCTGATTGTCAAATATGATACTCAACAAAAATCTTCTTTTATTTTTTATTTCTTTTAATATTTAAAGTGCACAGTGAACTGATTTATCTGACTATACTGCATATGTCAGGCTATACAAGTCCGCTTTACAGGGTTAAGTATGTTCATGTTTGGTTTTAGAGAGCTCAGTAGAGCAATACAGGTTATTGAATGGAGTCAAAATAATGGTATTTTAGTATTGACGTGTTACCAAATACCTGTACTTTTATCTTCACTACAACATGCTATGCAAAATGTGGCACTGACTGCACATTAATATTATATTCCCTATGATTGTTATGACACTGTGGCTCATAGCAGTTCTCTTTACAAAAACATTTACTGTAAGTACACCAGCAAGAAATCACACAGGCTTTAGGTACTGTGTATAATTCAGTTTTATATGTATGCAGAACTCCAAATTCCATCACCATTTCATCATGTCTGCCAGTGAAGAAGACCTCAACTGACTGATGAGACTGCTCATGTGCGGCTTCAAAAACCTTGAAAATCCCAGGCAATCACAGGACTGACATTTTAAATAAGGCTCTAGAGAGAACGAGTGGCCAGCAGAGCTATCACAAGAAACAGATACACAGCATATGTTTTGACAGCTTTTCCTACAGCTGTGAGTAATTATTGCAGAGGCTTCAGACATAATCTAGCATTTCCAAAACATGGGTTTAAAATAATCTCAAGTGTGTGCAGGTGGGCACTGCTATCTATTAGGTCAACTATGTCTATAAATCCTAAATTAAAACTATCCATTAACTTTCACATTCATCTCAGGGATGGTTGCTCAACTGATGTATATACCAATATCTATTAGCTAACAAAGCCTGAAGAACCTGAAGCCCTCTAAGAGGTTTAGGGCTCATTGAAGTCTTTAAACTTCACTGTCACCCACAGCAATGAGGCTAAAGTTCAAAAGTGAGCTGATTAAAGCTATTCTCAAAAAAGTGGTAATTTCCCATGCTTTATGACTCTAGCTGTGCATCAATTTGCCCTGGGTCTTACTGTCAGCTTACACCCCTTGAAAGTCATTCAAACATGTATGTGTAAATAGATTATGCCATTAATTCAACAAACTATATGTCTGTTCAAACAATACTGTAGTCGGCCTCAGACCATGCATGCACATTCGACAACTCTGACAAAAGAAATGTGAAGCAGCTATACAGAGTCAGCTGCAACAGAGGAAAAACATTTAGATCTTTGGGTATGTAGGAAACTGTAAATAATCAGTCTTTATTAATTCAGAGTCAGACCAAACCACTTCAAGGTCAATGCCATGCTGACATAACTGGATGAAACAACTCTGTCAGTCTCAATGGTTTCTAAATCCAAGTACATTTTTTGAAAATACAGAATGCACTAGGAAAATTAAAGGGGTAATTCAATAAAAAAAAGACAATTCTGTCATCATTTCTAAACCTGTATGCGTTTAATTCTTTTGCAGAGTACAAAAGAAGCCATTTTGATAAATTGTGGTGACCAAACTGTCTTTCAATCTGTCTTCCAATGCATCTTATTTTATTTTCAACAGAAGAAAGAAAACACACTTTGGAAATGAGGTGTGGATAAGCAAATTATGTTTATACTATCCCTTGGGAAATATTTTGTAGCATGGAAGGTCTCTGAAGGTGATAAGCTGAAGAATATTCACTTTTCCCAGTAGTGCAAAGGAAGGACAGAATTCAATTTACTGTTTAACCCTAATGATTTGGTGTTTGAGAGACTCCAAGGCTCATTTAATATAATCACTAAGGTAACATACACTCTGATACTTCAATATATATATATATATATATATATATATATATATATATATATATATATATATATATATATATAATCTTATGACACCCAATAAGAAAACAAAATTAATTAAAATTAAAATTCATCAGCAATGCTGTATGCAAATTATTGAATTACTTGGGGACCCAGAAAGCCCAGATATTATACATTATTAAATGCTTTACAGTCAGTATATTATTATATTATATTATATTGTCGCCGATGTACACACTGGGCTTTGTAATTCATGTAGCCTAATAGTTAAACCCTGCCAATTTAATATTTTATGTTCTTCCATTATTTTTCTGCAGTGTGTTTTAGACAATGTCATCAGAACATCAATGTCTGGTCATTTTGCTTTTCATTGCTACTGTAATGAAACTGATTTTGATGACAGATCTACATCTATCTACAGTCGCACGTGACCACTGATTTGCCTCTCTTTCTGTCAGAGCATGCTTTTCCATTTCAATCCTATCATTTTCATAACGAGTTTTGTGCACTTCAGACAGAAAGAGAGATGAAAAACGCTTCAAGCCTTATTGTCTTCCACAATATCTACTCAATCAACACACAAACGGTACATAAATAAGCTCCATCTCTCATACGAAACAAGTCTATTAGTAAAACCAAAGAAAAACGGAAAATGTGCAGCATTGCACTTGAAACCAGAAGTTCGAACTGTGGATGCCCAGTTTATATGTGTCGCAACATAATAAAGTATGCAAACGTTAATCTTTTAAAAATAAGATTAAAACCGGTAAAAGTGCATTTAAATTAATCAAAGTACAAAGTTAGGCAGCAGAGATTTAACTCTTACCTGTGGGTTGACTCTCATAAGCAGCAGCAGCGCTCCTCTCGCGAGCAGCGCGTGCGTTCACCTGTTTACAAGCACAGCTCACTTCTGAAGGAGGAGTCCACGCGGGTTTTCCTCGCACTGAATTATAAACAGGTAACTGTGTATGTATGACAACGGCATGGCTTGTGTTTTACATAGTCCTCAAATAATACGTTTAATGTATACGCCCGTTTGTAACTTTATGTTGATCTTGTAAATAATGAGGAGGAAGTCTCCTTTGCGTTTTTGTAGTCAACGTTGCTTGCACGTTCTAGTTTTATATAAAGGTGCAGTAGGGAACTTTTGTAAAAAAAAATATTGTTTACATATTTATTAAACATGTCAATATGTCCTGACAGTAGAACAGGAGATAATCTGTGAAAAAAATCAAGCTCCTCTGGCTCCTCCCAGTGGTCCTATTGCCATTTGCAGTTACAGACCGCTCCCGGTAAGAAATCAACCAATCAGAGATGCGGTCCGTAACTTTGTTTGTGTTCAAAATGTAGAAAAATGTATATAATAAGCGAGTACACCATGAATCCATTTTCCAAACCGTGTTTTTGGCTTGTCCTGAATCACTAGGGTGCACCTATAATAAGTGTTTATATTCTGACTATTTTAGATTGTTTTGGTTATACCGCGGCGGAGTAACCCAGTACCTTTGTGATTCTTCATAGACATAAACAGAGAGAAGTAGCTCGGGCTACAATGTTCTTCCACAAGACGCAAGCAGTTATGTTTATTAACCGCTAGAGCGTCAAAAGTTCCCTACCGCAGCTTTAATAGTTAAGCGTCTTCCAGTTTTAAATTAAGTTTTCCTAATGCAAGGTCTTAAAAATTATCAAGTTCTCTTAAATTCAGATTCGGTGGATTTTAAATATTTTTAGTTACTGCACAAATTTCTCCAGTCTGACAGACTGTTTTACAGCAGGTGGAGCAAGATGAACACGATGCTCGAAACATAGTTAGAAATATATAATTGTTGAATTTTGGGCTGAGCGGTTATATAAACGTATCTCTGAGGGCAACTGATTGTCTTCAGAAAAGTTTAATAGCATTTTCTTTTTCTCCAACCTCCTTCTATGGAAGCATATGGGTAGCATTATTCAATTTGGGATGTAATATGCAAAATGACAATGCAATATGTAAAATGGCAATGCATTTCTGTATTTACATTTACATTTTCCAATACATTTGTGCAACGTTTGGTGCAAAATGAAAATGAAAATTAAATTACATAATTTTCATTTGCCATTTACTACACCAGTTTTAAAATGTAAAATGAATATTAATTTTAACGCTTTATAAGTTGCAAAATTAAAATGAAAATGTATTACAGAAATGATTAGATATGTCTAACATGTTAAAGCAAAAACTGTGGCAAAATGATCATTTAAATGCTATTTTTCTTAATTGCATTAACACTCACAGTCAAGACACTTACGATTGCATTTTCATTCGGTGTCCCGCAATGAATGTAGCAAAACTCAATGTGCACATTGAAAATGCATTCCGAGCCGATCACGTGTCCCCGCCCTCGCGCCACGTCAATCATTGTGTGAACAAGGCGGGGCTTGCAGAAGGTCAGAGACTCAAGTCTCAAGAAGAGGATTCAATCAAGTGAGACAACATGGACAAGACAGTTGGTCCGTGTATGTTTTGATCATTTCGGTTTATGGCTTCAATATTTCATTCGGACTTGTGGGCGGAGCGGAAATGCTGCTTTCATCTGATTGGTCGAATCGGATCGGTTGTCATCTGACAGCCTTCAGCTCGGTCTTGTCATTCTTTCAGGCAAAATAAGAGTCAGTGCGAGTGAAGCACTGAAATGTCTGAAACTACGCTCACTGTTAATTAGCATAATATTTGAATCAGATGTAGCTGGGCACATAATTCGTGCTGCTGAGACCTGCAAATTAGTTCTAGGTTGTAGTATTGTATGAATATTGTCCCACTGATAAATACAGTGCAAATAGTTCTGTCCCTTTGGATAACAGTGAAGTGGAAATTAAAATCAATAATAGACTGAACAGTTCCATGTCTGTAACATTTACCACTCTCATCTTTTAAGTCATAAGGCACTAGGTATGTGTGTGTGTGTGACATTAATAAATAATTGTAAAAATGAATATAGTTACATTTCTAAATAAAAATAGTAAAATTAGCTCTATGCTGCTCAGTGCTCCTGTAGCCTACCCCAGAGCGCCCTCTCGCGGCTGTAGACGGTAATGTTTTCTCTTGGTCTTGAATAAATGTGACATATATTCCAGTGCGACTTATATATGTTTTTTTCCTCGTCATGACGTATTTTTGGACTGATGCAACTTATACCGAAAAATACAGTTAACATTATTATTATTATTTATTATGAGAGTAATTGACACAGACTAGAACTTTAATGTTTCACCCAATTCAGCTCATATCTTTAGACTCGTCCGACTCGTGTTGCTTGTATAACTGGCCAGACTTACCTTCCCAAAAAATCCTATTTAATTTTATTTCATAAATTTAACTATATTTATTTCCACTTTACTGTTATCCAAAGGGACAGAACTATTTGCACTGTATTTATCAGTGGGACAATATTCATACAATACTACAACCTAGAACTAATTTGCAGGTCTCAGCAGCACGAATTATGTGCCCAGCTACATCTGATTCAAATATTATGCTAATTAACAGTGAGCGTAGTTTCAGACATTTCAGTGCTTCACTCGCACTGACTCTTATTTTGCCTGAAAGAATGACAAGACCGAGCTGAAGGCTGTCAGATGACAACCGATCCGATTCGACCAATCAGATGAAAGCAGCATTTCCGCTCCGCCCACAAGTCCGAATGAAATATTGAAGCCATAAACCGAAATGATCAAAACATACACGGACCAACTGTCTTGTCCATGTTGTCTCACTTGATTGAATCCTCTTCTTGAGACTTGAGTCTCTGACCTTCTGCAAGCCCCGCCTTGTTCACACAATGATTGACGTGGCGCGAGGGCGGGGACACGTGATCGGCTCGGAATGCATTTTCAATGTGCACATTGAGTTTTGCTACATTCATTGCGGGACACCGAATGAAAATGCAATCGTAAGTGTCTTGACTGTGAGTGTTAATGCAATTAAGAAAAATAGCATTTAAATGATCATTTTGCCACAGTTTTTGCTTTAACATGTTAGACATATCTAATCATTTCTGTAATACATTTTCATTTTAATTTTGCAACTTATAAAGCGTTAAAATTAATATTCATTTTACATATTAAAACTGGTGTAGTAAATGGCAAATGAAAATTATGTAATTTAATTTTCATTTTCATTTTGCACCAAACGTTGCACAAATGTATTGGAAAATGTAAATGTAAATACAGAAATGCATTGCCATTTTACATATTGCATTGTCATTTTGCATATTACATCCCAAATTGAATAATGCTACCCATATGCTTCCATATCCTTCTGCATTGTTTAAAGTGGTAACCAAGGAAACGCTATATTGCTACTGTTCCATAAGCGCCACCTGTTGTCAGAAAGTTAATTTAAATTTTCTTTAAGTCCGTCAGCTGTTTTTGTTTTGTGCAGGTGTCATAACTTCACAGAGCTAAAATCGGAGCATTCTGTTTTCACCTTAAATCTTAAAACTGTGCAGTCTAATTCATATCAAAAATAACTGCTCGTACTGTGAAGCATCTTTGCTTGGATCATGATTAAGCAGTGGTTGCCTCTAAATTAAAGTGGCTACAGATATTTTTGTTTTAATCCAGTTCGCCTGTTATAGAGCAAATAAACAACAAATAAATGTGCTTAAAAAAAAGTGATTGGTATCAGAATCAGACCAGTTTGGTCTTAAATATCATATAAGATGGTATTAACAAGGTCTTCAATTCTTAAATTGAACTTGTTCATATGACACCCTGCAAATGTATTACCACAAACTGCAACTTCTATTTATTGACAATGGCAGTCAGTGAGATGCACCACTTAAATTAAATTATGTATTTATTTACTAAAAACCGGTTCACTCACTAATCATTTCATGTTTCATTTGATTTCAAGTTCTTTTCAGTGTCGACTGAGCAAGTTGTTTCATTCAGAATGGGTCCTTTAATTCCACAAGCTAAGGGCATTCAGGCCTATTTGCTAACAGGTTTGTCATAGTATGAGATGGGAATTGGCATTTTGACAGCGTGATCGCCAACTGCACTGATGTGGAGACACTGTCTCTTGTCATGTGACTTTTCACCTGTTAACAGGTATCCTCGTTGCGCTCTGTCACTTTAAAGGATGATTTATACATAAATCTCATAATTCGTAATTTCTCATAGTTTTTGTGCAAGAAGGCTTTACTGAACACCTGAAGATACACTTGACTTGCTGAGATATACATAAATGAGGCACAGAAGAGATAATGTAATGCAAGAAAAAAATGTTTAATTGTGTATTCAGCTCTTATATAGGCTAATGACACTTACTTAACTGGTGGTCCTAGAGTCATAGATTCACAGGTAAAAATTAAACAAAACACAATGCTAAATGGACAAATAAAAAAAAACATAAAATCTAATAACAAGATTAAATATCAAAATAAATATGCATCAGGTCTAACTGCACAGAATAAAATTTGACACAGATAACAATATTATACAGATTATAAAAAATGTTTTATATATGTGTTGGCTAAGTACATTCTGTCTCCTGAAGCAAAAACCAGATGAAATCCTCTGTGCTAGAGACAAATAATTATTTCAGTAATGAGATTAAAAGCCAAATTTACAATCTGCTGCCCTCCGATGGTAGTGAAGGGCAAGTACAAATTCCTACTACAGTGCATCACATTAACTGACTCATTTATCAAGCATCTGCAAGTCTTAAATGGGTCAACTGAACAATAAAAGTTACAGAAAAAAATACAGTTGGATTATGTCATAAATGTCTTGCTCATCTGAGACACAGCCCTGTTTTCAACAATGCTCTTGTGTTGACCTCACCATTTGGTTGATTCTGGATAATGAACAGGGATCAGTTCAGTCCTTTATTTATCTCATAGTCAAAAAGAGGATTATGTTGTAGAAGGAGTGCAGATATGGCCTGGTTACGCTGAGCACAGCGGAACATGTATTTCACCCTTGATAGGTGCATCAGATGATCTTGTTTCTTGAGTGTCTTCCAGTCTGTCACCCTTCTCACAATCTGTTGAAGAAGAGCAAAGTGTTACATTGCTTGTTGTCTCGTAGTAAAAAACTAATTTAGAGATTTCAGAGTTGTTTGAGTTAGGTGTAAGTGGACCTCATTAGTAATCGCCATCGAGGGCTCAGTGTTTGATTCTTGTAGTATCTGTGCAGAGCATTGTCTCAGAGCATCCCATAGGCTAACTGCACTCATGTGATTTAATAACAGACAGCAGACTTAAATATCTTAAATATTTCATATTCATTTGATTTCACATCATAACTTTTCTCTGCTTTCTTTGTTTTCAGTTTCTATAAATCCAAAAACATTGTTTATTTGCAGATTCACCCACAAACTACACATGAGGCATGTTTCTACTGTATATACACTATACCATTCAAAAGTTTGGCGTTGGTAAGGTTGCTGTGTTTTTTTTAGTGAGTAATGAACACTTTTATTCAGCAAGGATGTGTTCAATTACACAAAAGTGTCATTAAAGACATTTATAATGAAACGCTCTTTTAAAAATACATATTTTGAACTTTCTATTCATTAATGAAATTCAAATTTTAATAATATTTCCCAATACTACTGTTTTTACTGTATTTTGATGAAGAAGCATAGCCTTGGTGAGGATAAGGGACTTATCAAAAAAATATGTTTTTGCACTTAAAAAGTAAATATTATGGGAGGGAAAAATCATGAAGCACACAATTTTCATCTGTAAAAACAAAAAATACCTTTCATGTCATCTTTTAGCTGGAAAAACCAAGTGGGTATTTCCTTTGAGCAAGAGCAAGGGCTGAGAAAATACTCTGCGGCTGCTTCTCCAAACATACTGAAAACAAATTACCAGCTGACAATTAAAACAATCATCTGAAACTGTGCATCTTCTATTTATAAATCAAGTGAAGGACACCATTAGTGAAAAACACGCACCTGATAAGGTATTGCTGGCATTTTAGATGGCAGTCGTCCTCGATCGGTTTATTTTCCAACATCATGTTGTGTTCCATCATTCTAAAGGGGTTTCATCAACTCACCTGTGAGCAGAGGGAGGATGTTATTCCATACAAATTAAAACAAATACTCAGTACATTTGTAAAATCTTATAAAATGTAGTAAAAGCCTAAAATTTACGATGTAGAAGAATTCATTACATCACCCGAAACCTTTGCAGGAAAAATACAAATGCACTAATAAAATAGGCATTTATTCTTACCTGTATTCATCTGGTCTTCATCTGTGACTTTCTCCCTGTACTCTTAGAAAGACTGGGAATGACATCCAGCTGACTGACTCTAGATCAGATTTGGGCAGATCTCAGTGGGGCCGTGCCATTCAGTTCAAGCAGCGGGTTGGTTGTGACATCCATGGAGATCCGGTAACCCAGGTGACAGAAAGCACCTGATTCCTCTAGGAATGAGGGCAAATACAGTCCCATCCCTTCTGACACTCGCCTCTGCTGTCCAGGGATTGTGGGATAGTATGTGTTGGCTCAGAAGTGATGCATATGTGCATGTGTGTTTAATGATTGACTCTAGACCTGCGGGTCCAAACATGCCCTGTTAATCCTAAAGCTGATGAGTGTAATTCCAGGGACATTGATGGGACAAAGTGAAATGAAAAGATCAAAGAGAAATGTTTTCTACTGTAATGAACAGTCCATAGAAATGAAAAGATAACTGATAACCGTACAATCTTTTATGGTATGGTAGTTGTGACCACATATAGATTTCAGTTGCTTGTCAGTTATAATAAAACAATCTTCAATAATAAGCAGTTCCATTTTTTCATCACAAATTACTTGTATTTATTAATTTATTTATTTTATACATATAATCTATACATTAAGTAACACATTTACCTCACAGATATATGACAGCCTCAGGTCAACACTCCACACTAAACTCAACAGATATACTAAATAGTATGTAAAATACTTAAATGAGAAATTCATTACGGGAGCATTATTTGCACTGCATTTGAATCATCTGTGATTTGTGCCACTTTTTTTTATTTGTTGCATTTTTTATCATGAGCCCTGTTTAATTTTTGACCCTGCTTGAATGGTTAATAGGTTAACAACAATGGTTAATAGGTTGACGACAACAATGTCCTGTCTTTTCATTATCTACAAAGTAGTCTGTGGTCTGCTCATATGAATGGGACGCCATACCTTTCAGCACGACCGATTTCAAATGGTGCTAGAAAACTCCAGTCCACTCTGAACACCAGAAGAAATCAGTCATGCTACAAAAGGTAGAAGCATAGCAGAAGTTTTTGTGTGGCATCAAAAAGTACACTTTTAAATAAATAGCATGAATGCATTTAAAAGGTCAAACTAATTAAATGCAGTGTCAGTCACAAACACATGTCTGCTAATGAGGAAAAGAGTCTTCTTCCAGTCTTATTTACACATATTGATCTATAGACTTCTTCCTGAAGACCTTTCCATATGCAGCATGCACATTGTTTTTGGTGGTTGATGTGTCTATGTGGTAATTGGAGAGTCCCTCTGAAGGACACTGCAGTGTGTCATAGCAGCTTCACCAAGGACCATCAGTGTTGAAAAGAGGGGACCTCCTTGAATCAGCATGCCAGAGGATCTGTGGGAGATGTGGGAGATAACCAGCATAAAGACACAAATTTTCTAAAGATGCTTTAATCATAATTTTATTTATTTCACATAATGGTTCTTAAAGAACCATTTTTTCTTAGTGAAAGAAACATATTCCACTATAAAGAACATTTTGTGAATTTGAAATGTGTTTGTTAAAGGTTCTTCATGGAACCATTGATGCCAATAAAGAACCTTTACCTTTAACCGTGCATATAAATTGTGAACTATATATAAACCATAAAAAGAGTGATTTTCTTCACGGGTGCATCTTTGTAAAGATGACGAATTGTCATGCCGTTTCACCTGTGCGTTTCTGGGTGCGATCTGGGTGATGGTCATGATCACTGCCTCAAATGTCTGGGCATTCATCACACTGAGGTGGCTTTCGAGGATGAGTTAGGTTACCACTGCAGGAAGATGACCATCTCGGAGCTGCAAACCAGGCTTCTCTAACTCCATGGGGGTGGAGTCCTGTTGCCGCTGCCGCAATCTAGGGCTCATTGTGACAGCTGATAGACAAGAACCACTTCCAGCAGTAGCATGGGCAGTTTGAGGGTTAAAGTGGTGACAAACCCCTCAGGGAACCAACCCTTGGGTGACCATCACTCATCAAGTAGGACTCAAGTAGAAACCTCCACAATGTCCCGAGCCCTTGAGGCTCGATGATTGGTATCCCGGAGTCGCTTGTGCTGGTTCTCAGTGCCCCTCCCCCATTCTTTTCTTCACGGAAGTGCATGACGAGCTCACCAGGTCATGGACAGCACCTTTTACTGCCAGAAATAGGGATTCTCCCCCCGGTGGACCAGTCAGTAGCGATGCAATTGTTTCCTAAGTCCTCCTTGTCCTGGCGGGGAGCCCCAGTGCTCCCTTTCTGGGCCTGTGGGCATTCGTCTGGTCTAACCAGCAATGCCTATACGGCTTGCAGGGAAGCTGCCTCCACCTTACACGCTACGCCATCACTGCAGGTGCACCAGGCCAAGGCACTGAAGGACCTGCACATTCCTTCACAAGTTCTGAAAGAACTCCGAACTGCCACTGACCTCGCACTCCGAGTGACAAAGGTCACCGCGAGTTCTCTAGGTCATGCAATGTCCACACTTTTGGTCCAGAAATGCCATCTCTGGCTGAGGGACATGAGGGACGGTGACAAGATTTGGTTCCTCAATGCCACTGTGTCCCAGAGCGTCCTCTTAAGCGACCCAGTTGAGATCTTTTCCTGGCAGTTCTCTGCTGCCCAGAAGCAGACTGAGGCAATCCAACACATTCTGCCCTAGCCGGAAGCTGCTGCCTGCTCGTCGCCGAGGGTGGGGCCCCTCATCTGCTCTTCAGGAGATGGTGAACGCACAACTCCCTCCCCAGGAGGAGGGACAGATAGAGAATCTTTTGTTTCATTTTTTCCCTCCGTTGACCTCACGGCCAATGATAACCAAATTCTCAACAAAAGAGCAGTTTCATTTACCTCACTGTCCCACCGCTGGTCCCACAGTCAGCACTACCCAGCCCATCTTGCTGGCTTCTGCGGACCATCAGTCTTGGCTATTCAATTCAGTTTGCCTGGCATCACCCCAAGTTCAGCAGCATCCGCTTCACTACTGTGAAGGGGGCTGATGCTCCTGTTCTGCGGGCAGAGATTGCAGTTATACTGGTATAAGTTTGCAGCATTCGACCTGAAGGATGCGTACTTTCATGTGTCGATCCATCTGCACCACATACCATTTCTTCGGAAAAGAGCCATCTCTCCCCAACTCAGAGGATATTTTCTCGGTTTGGAGTTGGATTTGGTCGAACAGACAGTGTGACAGCCTATGAGCTGTCTCGAGCAATGCTCCTGGGAGTATGGTGACTCCATCCCCAGACGGTCCAGCTGATTTGGAGACATTTCTGAGCCACACAGGTAGACCTATTTGCTTCTCCAGAAACCTCTCACTGCCAGTTGTTCTAATCCCTAACCCAGGGAACACTTAGCATGAATGCACTGGCACACAGCTGGCTGCAGGGACTACGTTAATATGGGACTACGCTTTTCCCCCAGTGAGCCTTCTCACACGGACGCTGTGCAAAGTCTGGGTGGATGAGGAGCAAGTCTTGCTAGTGGTACTGTATTGGCCTGATTCTTCAAACTAGTGCTCCCCATCTATTGACTTAGAGATGGGGCGCCATTTGGCAACCATTTCCAGATCTTTGGAAACTCCATGTCTGGTCCCTGGACAGGACATGGAGGTTCTATATGACCTACCCAAGAAGGTAATGAACACCATCACTTCGGCGAGAGCACTGTCTACAAGACATGTTTATGCCTTGAAGTGGAACCTGCTTGTCGAGGGGTGTCCTTCTCGCCGAGAAGACCCACGGAGATTCCTGATTGCGGTTGTGCTTTCCTTTCTGCAGCAAGGGCTGAAGCGAAGGCTGTCTCCCTCCACCCTCAAAGTCTAGGTTGCTGCTATTGCTGAGTACCATGACTCTGTTAATGGGAAGTCTTTGGGCAAGCATAACCTCGTCATCAGGTTCCTTAGAGGGGCTGTCTTTAGTGCTAAAATCACTACAGCAGGACCCATTAGAGCCTTTGCATTCAGTTGAGTGACTTGGTCAGTTGAGAGTTGGTCGACTATTCATGCCTAGGGTTTGGGCTGGATGACTTCCAGGTAATCATGAGGCCCTGGCCCAGCTACGTGCCCAAGATTCCCACTAAACCCTTCAAAGACCAAGTGGTGAACCTGCAATCAGTGCCCCTGGAAGAGGCAGACCCAGCCCTGGCTTTGCTCTGTCCCATCTGAGAATTAAGATGCTATGTAGACCGGACACATAGCTTTAGGATCTCAGACCAGCTCTTTGTCTGTTACGGAGGCAGGCAGAATGGGAATGCCATCTCTAAGCAGAGGATAGCCCACTGGATTGTGGATACCATCACCCCTGCTTATCAGGCAGATTGCGAGCTCACTCAACTAGCAGTGTTGCATCCTCCTGGGTGCTGGTTCGTGGTGCCTCACTTAAAGGGGATGAGGGGGTGAAATGCTCGTTTTCACTCAATATCCTGTTAATCTTAGTACCTATAGAGTAGTACTGCATCCTTCATAACTCCAAAAAGTCTTTAGTTTTATTATATTCATAAGAGAAAGATAGTCTGTACCGATTTTTCCTGGAAAAACACGAGTGGCTGGAGGCGTGACATGTGGGCGGAGCTAAAGAATCACGAGCGCCAGTAGGCTTTTGAGTTGAGCGCGTCTGGAAGCTGTGACACCGTGAGGACAAAACCAACCAAAACAAACCATGGCTAACAGTCAGATTCAGCGTATATTTATGATCCAGAATCAGCTCCAGAGGCTGAAATTTAACAAGAGCAGCATCAGCAACAACGTCTCAATGTGGTATGTACTGAAACTGTATATATTTGCTTAGCGGTTTTGGAAAATGACTAAGTTCCACTTTGTCGTCTTTTTTTTTTTTCAGCTGTAACGTTACATGTGGAAAGTGCAGTTTGATGACAACATCGCATGTTGTTTACTTGATGTGCTTACGCGCCGATAGCTAAGTTAACAACACAGAGATATTTGAAGCAGTTTTACTCGTGCAGTTTGATGACAACATTGCATGTTGTTTACTTGATGTGCTTACACGCCGATAGCTAAGTTAATAACACAGAGATATTTGAAGCAGTTTTACTCATCGCATGCGGTTCCAACACACGATCATGACCCTTTTTCGTTGGGACTGCATAATCCTTAAGAAATAAACAATGTGCAAACCCGGCGTCAAACGGCGTCAAAGCATCTTCGAAATGCAGGGAACAAACACAAACACTTGCACAACTCCGTTGATGCTCTGTAAAAATAAACTCCACTGGTCCCTTAATGCTGTTTCTCTTTTGGTAATCTGTGCAGGGTTGTCTTGCCCTGGCAACCAAAAACACACGTCTTTTGTGACATTTCGCGACGCTCTCGCTCTGATCAGTGAAGTCTGTTGTGCTCTCAGTCCTCTGCTCTACGGGAGCGCGCGCTCTTCCGGCAGACGTGCCCTCAGGACCCATATAAGGAAATTCCGCTCCATCTAACGTCACACAGAGCCATACTCGAAAAAAACTTTCCGAAACTTGTGACGAACCGGGAGGAGTATTTTTGGAACAGAAATACTCCTTCAAACGTACAACTTAATTTTTGAAACTTTGTCCATGTTTAGCATGGGAATCCAACTCTTTAACAGTGTAAAAAACTCAGTATGCATGAAATAGCATTTCACCCCCCCTTTAAAGATATTTGAAGAGCTGCGGGCTGGGCGACCCACAACAGGTTCACTTGATTTTATAGCCTTCGTGTGGAGCCGGTATCCTCCTGTGTTCTCACCTCAAATAGGTAGTGGCATCGAGAGGCCCCGGTTAGTGTCAGCTTGCGAAAACTGCTCCAGGGTGTCCATACCGTAGACACTGTTGAGATCTTCCATCACCTTTGGCAGCATGGTGCAGTGGAACGTCTGGTGCAAGGCCTTCACAATGAATCCGTGAGACCCGTTAAAGGCTGGGTTCCATATTGAGACCTAAGCGGTACTCAGGAGTGTATAGTCCATGACATAGCTTTATTGCCTGTATTCCCCGGCAGACTTCTGCCTTCCCAAGAGGGTTACAATCACGTCCAAGTTGTATATTTCTCCATATACACCTAAATGGTGCTATACATGTATTTATTGAAAACTCTTTGGAAAGGATGGGGCTTTCGCAGCGTCCCTGTTCCAAGTGGAACGGGTACATTTTACCAGTGTTATCCAATCTCACTCACTACAGTGAAGTAGTGCTTTGACAATGGTGAGTGGAATTACTTGTTTCGAGCCCCAGCCTACACCAATAGGGGCGCAAGCGGCTTGCACAGGGCACTGGAAGGGAAAGCACCCATGGCACTTTGGTAGGGATTCCAATTTGTCGGTCACCGAAGTGACATCTCTGTTCCATCCTTCAGGGGTAGAAAGTTACCATACGTAACCAAGACGTTATTAAATTATTAATAGCCTTATTAGAGATTTAGCTTGAATTATTTGCTTTAAAGTTTTTGGCTCTAATATCTGAAGAGTTTGATATCTCTGTTTTGGTACAATTTCCATAATATACAATGTCTGCACATCTGTTAACAAAAAATTATGTTTTATGATTTTGTGATCCTTTAAGATTAGCCCTTGAGGCCAATGAGCTGTTTCTGTCAGTTTTAGTTGTATGTAGTCAGCCACGCCTATACTTAACCTGAAAAGACGTGTACACAAATCTCTACATGTTTGCAGTCATAAAAAAAAAAACCACACACACACACAATTTATTGGTATTTAACTCAAATCTTTAACATTTGTCCTAGGACTTGGATACAGAAAAAGAAATTCATAAATGCAATAGATTTCCAAAGTTTCAAGCTATTATGAGCGGAAATTGCACTTCACAACTGATTTGATGATAAGTAACAGCACAGAGATGTTATGGCAAAAGAATATAAGTTGAGTCTCTATGTTGCAGTTTTTTTGTTTGTTTGCTGTATGTTTTTTGTTTTTGCTAATGCAATACAGTTCACCTTGAGGATTAGTGATTTACTTTAGTTAAAGCACCCAGTGTTACAGAACACACTAATGAAACTCTACTTACAGTATTACCTCACAATGCAGAACAAAATCGTTATTTTCTACATTCATTTGTTCTGTTATTGTTGAAAAATACTTTGCATTGATCAGACAGTAATTAGAAATGTCCTCATCCATGCTTTTTTTTTTAATGATGCAGGGAGATTCGGGGCTCGTCTGGCTATTCTGTCTTACGTGAACTAGGTCAGTGCTCTTTTCTGCACTGGAAACCATTACTGCTTGACTGTGTCCTCCACATGCACACAGTAACCAGGACTCAAACTGATATGAACTGACTTGCCTACATACACACCCTTATAAGTAATCACTGAAGCTTCTCAATTATAAAAAGCAGGTTGAATCAGATCTTTTTTTGATCTCAAGGAGAGTACATGGAGATAAAATATGACCACAAATCCATGTGGGTTTAAAAGCAGAGTGTCACTTAGACAATTTAGTGTAAAGCAATGCTATACTGTAATTCTGAACATGGTTCACTTAAAAAGTCCTGTAGGATGTCAAGTGTAAAGCACAAATATTTAAATCACAATATTTATAGCAAAATATATATATACCCAGAAATATACCTACCAATAATATACCTATATTAGGCTCAATTCCAAGAACCATATTTGATGTAACATATTTATAATATATTTTTTATATTATTATTATGTATTATATTATATTAAATTATAGAATGAATACCTTTTTGTCTATGTAATATTCATCTTGTCTGAGGGAAGACTTTGAATCAGCCGCTGAAAGTCAATGTATCTGAAGACCAAGAAATTAAAAAATGTAGAAACTTAATATATAATTGTTGCATATATATTCATTAACATGCAGTCTATTGTGTATAGCCTTACCTTTTGATAAAGTGCAGTAACAGAGATTTGAAATTCCTTGAAGAAATCTTATAGTGAAGAATGATCAGTCCCAAGAAACGTACCAGTGTGTGGGACGACCATGTGCTCATCCTTGTCAGAAACACACTGATGCCGTCTTGGCGTGTGTTTGTGTGTGTGAATGCGTAAGAAAGAGGAATCGAGGAATAGTGAAATAAATTAATGCTAAGTTGTTTTAAAGATGAAATTTTTAAAACATTTTTTTACATCATGGGAAAAAACGTTTAAAAACAAAGGAAAAGACTGAAGGAAGAAAGGAATGTTGTGAGGATGCAGTGGATAAGAGATGAGAAGCTAAGCATGGAGTCTTGTCTGTCTGGAAACAGTCTCTCAGACAGACTTGACAGCCCCCCGCCCATGCCCCCCAAACTGCTGGCTTTCAAAACACCCCAACACCCACCAAACACCCCTCCCTTCTCTCCCTACCCTCACCGACAGCCATGACAACTTAACAACATTACATTTACAGAAGGAATTTCACATTTTTATGTTGTACTTTTATATACTATTTACAAGAACTGAAACAATTTTGTCTAAGAGTCTATTGTTAACAAGCAACGTGTTTTTATATCTGTTGTCTCATGACCCAGTGTATGTGAGGTGAATGTGGGCCAGAGTGCCCTCTAAAGGCAACAACTGTAAATAGCAGTATGGTACTCATATGAGAACATGTGATTACTCTGTTTACATGTAAGGACTCATTTCCTGGTGTGTCATCCTTATTACTTACAGTACCTAATGACACACTGATGGTCTTTCTAATGGTCGAGAGTCTAAATTTATCTGTGAATTGTGACTCAGGTTCTTTGATGATTGTTTAATGGAAAAAAAATTATATGTGAAGTAACAAGCAAAAATGTATTGTTTGTTAGCTTTCTCCATGTAATTTACAAGATAAAATAACATTCAAAATGATAGTTCAGCCAAAATGTAAAATTAAAAATTTGAATTTGTATACATTTGAAATGGATAAATAAGATTCAAGGTTTACAGAGAATGGAAAAAAAGTAACTATTTAGTCTTTGTTTAATATGTTGTATGGCTTCAATAAGACTTGAAATGAACCGCTTCTGTAGTGCTTTAATGGTGTTTTTTGTCCTTTTAGGATTTTAGGCTTTTTGCCAGCCCCAGGCCACTTTTGTTGTATAGAGTAGCATGAACATTCTGACAAACATCTCCTTTTTTTTCAACTTAGCAAAGGAAATAAGCAAATCAAGTTTGGAATGATATACGGGTAATAAGAGTTAATTATGATCCTCAAACCTTTTGGTTCTCAAACCTTTTGACATCAATAAATTGTAGCATGAACAGACATTCCCTTTGCTACAGTAACCATCAAAAAAGTACATAGGTTCCTTATGTTTTCTATTTAATGCCCGCCATCATGTGAAACCACCAGTTTGCCTGAACAGTCCAACCTTTCTGCTCGCAGAGGGTAATCTGCTGCAGGAAGTGATTCCGAGCTTCTTCCTCCCCCTGATCCTGCTGCAGTGCAGTTCGCAGGTAGAGCATGTCCTGTGACATGCTGAGCTCAGGGATTCCCGTGAGTAGCATTAGAGAGAACAGAGTGACAAGAAGGTGAGACTGAGCTCGGAGGGACAGATAGGCACTGATACAGGTGTCCTAAAGAAAAAAAAACGGATACTGGAGTTCAGATTATAGCTGTAGCATTACTTTGACTGCATGAGTAAGCATACAGATTTGTTTTATTTTTTATGAGATACTCTTTCATGAATCCAGATCACTACCAAAACTAGAACTTTCTTAAAGCATAATAAAATAGGCTGACAGGAGAAACTAATCCTTCTCAAATTTTGCATTAGTTGCATACATTATTTTATTATTATTTATTAACTAATGCAGTATTATTTAATATTTTGAATTAGCTTTTATTTTTAGATTTTGCGTAGTCATTTTAATTGACATTTTTATATATATAATTCTATAAACTTTAGTTTATTGTTATCTCATTTAGTTTTAGTGCACGTCATTTTATTACTTCAACGTATTTCACTTGGGTGCATGTGCAACCCTTCTCATTTTTAAGTTTAAGTTATTATTTTAATATTTATATTTTATTTCAGCTTCATTTTAATAACTGGTAACAGATTTGAATAGCTTTAAATTTCATTTTATTTAACAATAACAACAGTGGTTGCAAGGGCCTGTAACACTGAAAATATTTCAAAAAGAAACTGTGTAACAGAACCTACCCTAAATCTCTGGAAGTAGAGGCTGGTTTTGCCTTTCACCCTGCCCATAACGTACAGGAAGTCAGGGGTGAGGACAAAGGGCACCCTTTCTCTGTTCACCCCCAGGAAGCTCTTAGTGTTGCCCAAGATGTGCCCAAAATCAATGTGGAACAAGTTCCCTGAGAAGAATAGAGAATTTAACATTAGTATAATTGAAAGTGGACATTACTGGTACATCTAAGGCATGTTCTGTGTTATTGAACCCTCTCTAAAAATCTACCTATAATACGTTTTCAAAAATGTTACATGAATCATATTTTAGTTACCAGATGTAACAAGATCATGACTGAAATTGAAATAGATCATTTAATTGTAATAGTTTACTGGTTTTGCAAATACAATAATTCACATGATGATGTGATTTTATTTTGTCTTTTTGCCTATGACAGAAGCTAACTTGTTCTTTTACCTTGTTCAGTGATCATAATGTTGTCGTTGTGGCGGTCACCTATACCCAGCACGTATGTAGCCACACAGTAGCCGGCACACGAGTTCACAAACTTCTCCATAGCTTGAAAGTTCTATAGCACCAAAATTCAAGACAAAAGGTAGAGAACGATTAAATATCTGTATGTCACACTGTAGAGACAGATCTGGTAGAATGACAGCTCACATGACATAGTATTTGTACAGTATATCTGCTTACTTTTTCCTGGAATGGGCACTTCCCCTGAAGCCAGTCATATAAGGCATTGTTTTTGAAAGCTCCCGCCACACCTCCCTGACTCTTCTGAACCGAGGCAATAGTGATCGCATTTCGCACAATCTCAATCATTCCTGCATCAAAGACCAATATACAGCTGAATATTAAGTTAGAGACGGCAGTCTCTAATCTGTTTGTTGGTCATTAGATGTTATTTTCTGCAGCCAATCAGAATCAAGTGTACAAGAGTGCTGTGCCATAATTATTATTATTTTTCTTGCTTATATTTTGATTAACTTTTTGATTGTCTGTCAGTGTTTTTTTTATATTTAAAGTGTTCTCACTGCAGTAATATACTTCTCTTATAAGAACAAGAGAGACTGATCATTACCTATGTTATATCCTGTTGAAATGCAGCCATAGGGCACCAGGTTCAAGTCTAATCCTATTTCTTTCCAAATTGAGTCCATGACAATAAGCGTCTGAAAAAACAACATATATATATATATATAAAAAAACCTTTAATTTCTTAACTTTGTTTCTACTTACTAGTGTAAATCAGTCAACTGTTTTTTAGCATTTGCATATTTACCTGGATGATAAGCATGTCCTGTCGGAGGTCATCTCCATGCTTAAAGATGATGCCGACAGGAGGAGAAGCTGGAGCTTCTGACTGTACACAGGAGAACTCAAGCCAGAGTGGCTTTTTCTTAGACGCCATCACTTTACAGTCTTTTAGCTGTATGACAAAATGACCCAAAAATGAAAATGTTGCTGTGTCGTTCTAAACTTGTATTCTTTCTTTCTGCCAAATACAAAAGCAGATATTCTGAGGCATGTTTCAATGAAACAATATAGGTAATATGGTCTAAAAAGCAATTTTTCAAAAGGATAAATGAGGGTGAACAGAATTTTCAATTTAGTGTGTACCCTGCATTACGGACAATTTTTTAAAGTTCTTAAAGTTTAAGTTCAGATCAGTTTATGAAGGCTTACAAACAATTTCATTTGGGAACAAGTTTCCTTTGGGTTAGAAGTAATGAACCCATGACTTAGAGATGCTTATAAAAGTTCCTGGACCAAAAATGTTATAACATTTTAACATTCAAGCATATACTGGAAACAATCCCTATAGATAAATATATCAACTCACTATGATACTTCCTGCTCTGACACGGGGATCAAAAGGCACCAGGAAGTCAGAGGGTAAATTGCACTCCTCCAATAACTCCTGCAGCTTCTGAGGAGCTGACACACACACAGACACACACACACATGATGATGTAGGTGTGTGTACTGCATATGACACACAGTACTGAGGGCACAGTTGTTTGAACCTGTTACCTGTTGATGGAAGATCGGTTCTATCTGGGTAGAGCACCTTCACTGTTAGAGCCACGTCATGCAGGCAGTTGACGACCTGTACTTGACTCTGGAATTCAGTCAGCATTGCCTCTCCACAGCCCAAAAGATATGCCTCCAGTATGACCGCCATACGCTGTCGAAAAAATGGGCAACCTGCCACCTCACTCCGCAAATACCAGAAAAAGAAGTGGCCGATCCGTTTGCTCTGTGTTCCAGGAAATGGCAACAGTACATAGTTAACCTTTACAGTATCTATCTTCGTTAGTTATTTTTGGTAAAAATGACAGAAATGTAAATCATCCTCTAATGAAGTATGCACAGCTGCAAACGTGACTCACCCTCAGTGCTCTTTTGAGAAGGAATCTTGCCAAACAGCTATCATGATATGGTTCGACTTTAAGGGTCTACAGAAAATGACATGCCTTATTAGGTTTTGCTTCTCAATACTACAACTCTGAGTTACAAAACTAGCATTGCTGTACAGGTCAATACACTAATATAATTCTTCACCTGAACCAGCTGCAGCAGGTACTTAAGTACTTCATCATTGGATAGGATCTCTAATCTTTGGACTGCCAATCTTCTGACCTTCAGGTCTGCAAAATCCACACTCAGAAGCTCAAGGGCCACAGACAGCTCCATATCCTCTGGTCCCCAGTGACTCAATAGCCAATGGACATCCTGGACCGCAGTAGGCATCATCCAGTCGATTTTGCGAAGAAACTGAGGTAAATTTGAGGCATAGTGGACACTTTCTTCTTTAAACCTTCTGAGGCAATCTGTCCTTATGAAAGGTGTTGTTGGAGAAGCCTCTTTGGATGGTGAGTAGAGTCTGGATTCTCCTGAAATGTCCAGTGTAGAAGAGTCAGAAATAGGAGATGTACCACTAGTAGAAGAGCTTTTGGCATGTGGCAGGACAACGGGAAAGCTGTAACGATCCAGCATAAAGGTAATTGCCATTGCTTTGGCTACATCAGGGTTGGTGGCTGTAGACAGCTTTTCTGCTTCGTAAGTGAATGCCTCCTCGTCCCATTCTGGGAAAGTCCACATGTGTAGAGTGTGTGGACCTTGGCTAAGAAGGGATCTGTGGTCAATCAACTGGAGGTTTACAAAGTATAATACTTGCCCTTTTCCTTTCTGGTAATCTGATGCTTTAGAGGTGTTCGACTTTGATTCCTTGGTTGACATGCCTTCGACAGTACTGGCATTAATTGTGAGGCCTAATTTAGCTCCGTGAGGGATATCCCTGATCAGAATGTCAAATTCCAGCCAGGTGTTCCACAGCACTTCATCTGTAAACTCTTTTGAAGTTGAACAAACTGCTGACACAGTCTTTCTACCATAGATTAAAGCGGCTTCTACATGGACAAGTGGCGGTACCTTACTTGGGAGTTCTGGGATATCAAACCCTAGGAGTTTAACCCTGAACTTTCTCTCACAGTCCCAGAGGGAAATCATCACAATGTCCTCTACTTTCTTCTCTTTAAGGGAAAGCTCTTCGTGGGAGCTTGAGAGACCAGTAAGACTGTCCACCAGTGGCCAATACTCTCTACCTACTGTGTTATCTGGAAGGGATGAGATAGCAACCACTGAGAGATAAAGCTCCAGCATGTTTTCAAGGCAATGTCTGACCCACAGGTAGTCAGAAAGCTGGAAGTCTTCACTCAAAAATTCCTCTCTGCCACACACCTTGAGCACATAATCAACCGACCATCCTTCGAATGACAGGTCCTCCTTTGGGGATGATTCCCAGACAGTTTTGAGGAGATCACTGGGCGTATGTGTCACGTCAGCTTTAATGGAAAGGACTGAACTATTATAGTAAATGGTCACTGAGAGTTTTGACTGAATGTAACCTTGCTGGTTGTTTGGAAGCACTGTGGAAGTTATCCAAGGTTCAGTGACATAAGCTATTGGATCCCGTTTTTTCAGTTCTTCCCTTCTTGGTGTGGCAAACTTTCTTCGGGTGTAGCATAGCTCACTTAAACGATTAGTGTCTGAGCAGTCCAAATCATAGCCGATTAGCTCATTAAGAATGCCTTGGAATTGAGTTCTCTTCTTAGAGGCAGTTTTCCGAGCCAACACAGTGACACAGACAGTCTGAAGACCATCGGTACCCTGAAACCAGGGTGCATCCAGAGTTTTCAATACCTGATAGTCATCATAAATTTCATACGACTCCTCCTCCTTGTGGTACAACAGACTGTATCGTTCTGGGTCCAGAAGTGCAAATGGCTCTGAAAGTCTGTTATTCTCCTGGGCTACCATGCACAGGCGCACACGAAGCTGGTGGACGCTGCATTGCGCTGGGAGTTTGATCTGAACGGGCTCCTGCCTGTCCAGTAACTGGATACCTTCCCTGACTGGTAACTTGCAAATGAATACAAGGTTGTTATCTGAACAAGGTTCCTGTTGCTGGTGTGCATCCCATTTGTTCTCCATGGATGCTGGAATGGAAGTTAACATGAGCACATTTAGCAGTAACAAATTTTATTTTGAGTGAAGTGTTAAGATTAGGGTCTTTTTAAAAGAGTCTTGTGCTGTTGGTGATACAGTTGGGGGTGAGGGATAAGTTGGGCCAGGACTGAGGTACATTTTTATTTATAATTGAGTGGTGCCTGCACTTGCTAATATCTTATTGTGATGCTATGGTGCTTGGACTGTTTGCTAGGGCAGGGGTTAAGTTTTAGCGTGTTGCTCTGCAGTTGCTTGGTTACTGAGCAAAGTTCAAGGGACAAAACATATGGATTTCAAAGAGAGTGACTCCTTTAATATGTAATGTGATGTAATGTGACATATTTCTGTATATGTTCATATGAAAAAAACAATTAAAAAAACAAGGAGAAGTTATTGTCTACATGAGACTATTTTACATTCCACCCTTTGCTGTTAGATGTGAATGTTATTTCCTTATTCCTTATGTGTGTGTGTGTGCGTATGTGTGTGGGGGTGGGGGGGTACATTTGTTAAAAGTTTTCTTTAAAGTTGATTATCACAGTTCTAGTGATTTGTACCTGTATATTTTGTCTGTGCGTATGTGTGTGTGTGTGTGTGTGGGGGGGGGGGGCACAAACCCCACTGGACAATGTATATAACTGCTATGCAAAACAATAAATTAATTATAAAAATCATTTAACAAAAATTGTGAGTTTAGAAGATACACAGGGTGGCTCAACATAAAACTGGAATATCTAAATCCATTCTTTCCTGCTATTATTTAGTTGGGTTTTTAAATTGCAATGTGTAATTAAAAATGCATTTTCATTTTTGCATTGGTATCATTCTTGCCTCATTAAAAAAAAAAAAAAGAATATACCAGTTGCTCCTGTTTTCAAATAAATACAGTTTTTAGTTTGAGGTAGATGGCTACAGAGGTTTTTGCAACACACAAACTGGTTCTGCCAGCCACTCAAGAAGAATGTATCATTCTCAAGCCTTGCCCCGCTGTGCTAAAAACTTCAGACTACAGACTATAAGTACTATACGGTATATTCTTCCCAAAAAGTTGTTTGTTTTACTACAATTACAATACCAAGTGAATGTCAACTTACGCTGTATAATTATAATGAATCATAAAATTGCACTTACCTGTACAACTTGTGTGTCTTTGGTTTCAGGTCAGTTTCTGTGGCTTGTGTGTAAGCTACAGTTCAATTTCCCTGTTATGCATTAATGTGAAGTGACTGACTGCATAACAACTCATCACTTCCTCATTCCTTTGTCTTTCTGCACCTGTGAGGAAGAAAGTTTTGATCACTTCATGCTTTTTTCTTTTGTTGGTTTCAAATTCAGAATGGATTTTCCACGCCCAAATTGTATTCTTTAATTGTTTTAAATAGTTATTTTCTATTATCTTATCACCATCTCTCTGTTTTATTAACCACATCATTAATATTAGTTTAAATGTTCATCAAGAACTCTTATAATTAAAAGAGGTTTTATAAATGGAGTATTTGAACAGAACAATAACTTAAAACTGCTAACGTAAAATGTTTCTCTCTTTAATCACTAGAGGGAGCTCACTAATAAATATCTACTGTAAGGTAGCCTATAGTTGTTGAGCAGGACCCGTTGGTTTTGCCACTTTGGTTTTCACGCATTTGCCAGATTGAAAATTAACTTTAAAATAAACATTTCAAAACCCCCGAGGCGTGTTTTATTAGTCTTTAGGCAAAAAGGAAGTCTAAATTCGTAAAAAAAATATTAGAAAACTCTTCTCAAAAAGGCACATATCATTGTCTAAAACAAAGTATAGAAGTAGCGTTTGAAACATTTACTGGCAGCATTCACTGAATTAGTGGTGAAAGAGAGTCTGTATGGACAATTAACCATTTTATGGCATAATCCAAATTACAAAAGAAGCATTGGGTGTGATGATCACTGAAGTGTCTGTGCTCTATGAGTGGTCATTAGAGTCCAGTTTCCAGCAGATTATTAAGGACAGGAACTGTAGGTATCAGACATTTTGATGGAGACAGTCTAGTTATATAAAGTAGTATTTTTCATCATTTGGCATCAAATAATTATATAATATCTCACAGATACATTTTATTTTACACATTACATTTAGAAAAAATTCTTACATACTCGAATTTCAACAATACCAAAGATAGTGGAAAGAATCAACAGTGTCTTCAATGCATAATAAAGCATTTTATATGGCAACATGACAAAAAACATTTTTGTCACAATAAATAAACCATCAAATAAATACATAAAATGTAACAAGAAATGATGATCTTCTTCATCCGTTCACATTTACATTTACATTTTTCCATCTCACAAGTTTTAATTTATGAAGCAACAGTATTAGTAAGTAAAACCTGATATCTGTTGTGCTGACATATAGAAACTGACTTATTTAACCTTTGCTATATATGCTGCATATATGGCTTTTTGGAAGGTAATTATTATGATTAACACAATTATTTTTCACAGCTTTATGCATATGTTGTCATGGTTATACAGAAGCTGTCAGATGTGTGCTTTAAACATTGGACTGAGTACATGAACATCAGCAGGACCATCTATGAAATTCACAGTCTTTGAGTTTTTTTACTTTCTTGTCAAAACAGACAAAATAATATATATGGTTAATATTATGCAATCAATCATATATTTAAAATATAAAAATAAAGATTATACTTTACGATAGGCCTTAGATTTACAGCATTTGTATTGTTGGTAAATGTGAATGATCTCTTAACAATGTTTTAATATATCAGCTTTAAAAAAAATAATAATACATGTTTATTAAATTAATTAATTAAATTATGAGTAAACTGGAATTTGCAATGGACAATAGTTTATTTATAAACTAACACAAACCTACATTAATAAATGCTGATAGTTTGCATAAACTAAACAAATAAAGTGTAATCTAGTTATATTAACAGAAACTTCATAAGGACATGTTTTACGTGAACAAAAGGCACATTGCATTCGAGTCAGATTTACTGATTTGCATTTAAAATATTTTGCATGAAAGTTTTATATTGTGCGTTGTTATAATCTTACAATAAACCATAAGAACACATTACACACACATATATCCTGTTTCCACTCAAGCCAGGGCTGCTGCACACCTCTGGGGGCTCAGTTAACAAGCATTTCTGAAAATTCCCTGAATCATCTCGCTTAACGGTTGTTTCTCCTCCAGCACAGCAGCCTTGGCAGAGATTCCCTCACCTCTCTGTTGCGCAAACCATAGATGAGTGGATTAATGCAAGGAGGGACCTGAAGCATCACCAGCAGCATGATGTGTAGGGTCCCTGCCGATGTCCAGTCTCCAGGGTAATCCAGTGAACGGACCATTGCCATGTTACCCACCAGTTCCCACAGAGCATCCGAGGCTATCTTCAGAAAGATGGGGAGCAGCTGAAGCAGCAGCATGGAGCAGTAGAACATCACTGTTTTGCGTGCCCTCTTGTTGACCTGCTGGAAAGGCTGAACGGCATTGCGTGCCTCCTGATACATGCGCAGGTACGAGAAGGAGTAGGAAAAGATGCAAAGCAGTGTCACCAAAAGCCCAATTACTTTTCTAAACACAGCAGAGCCTCGTGGAAAGCCGAGGTGGGCCTCTAAGGTGTCCGGCTCACAAAGGAGTCCTGTAATGGGTTTCCCCACCAATGAGCTCTTGTGCCCTAAACTAAGCAAACCTGTGATCACTGTTGATAAGCATGTTGATATAAGCCATGTGAGACCGACTATGAGGTAAAGGCGCTTGGTGGTTAGTATACTAATGTAGTAGATGGCCTGGCACACATAAAGGTAGCGCTCCAAAGCCATGCAGGTGATAGTAAGCATAGTGCAGAAAACACAAACAGTGTTAATAAAAAACTGTGTGACACACCAAACTCCATATGGCAGCGTGGTCTTCTGCAGCAGACAGTGTGCGACTGTTGGACCTTGGGTTACAATGAGTAGGACGTCACTTACTATGAGGTTCTTCAGCAGGGCAAAGCGTGGTTCCCAGGATAGGTCTTCTGAATTGCCAAGACTGAACAGAGTGCAGCCATTGACGATAAGTGAGATGACGGTCATCGCCACAAAGACCCACACCAGTACCTGCACAGCTGTATCTGACGGCAGGATGGATCTGAAGAGGCAGCGTCCCTGGTCCAGCAGCTGGAGGGCGTCTAAAGTGATGTTGGCATCCTGACTTGGAGTCGGACACGAGTAGACTGCAGTCCATAGTATGATACAAGGTAAAGCACGTGTTAAACGCATTTTGTGCGAGGACTTGCGCTTTTATGACAGCTTTGGGAGTTTGGCAACGCGCTGACTGATGTTCGCGTTTGTTGCGGCTGCACGCGACGTGTCTCCAGAAAAGATGCAGACAGGTGAGAAACGTGAATGAAGGAGGGGCGTAAAGTCAGTCAAAGAGACATACCTCTCTTAAAAATATCCAGTTGAAAGTGTTCGCCTTGTTTGTCCCTTAAGACTGTAAAAACCGCAGAGACTAGGTGAATCTAATAATCGAGAATTTTATGTATATTTTTATAAAGCTTTAAAACATTTAAAGTTATAGCTAATCCATCTACAAACTTAATTCCTTAAAATTCATTTAAAAGTTTAATATTAAACCAATATATGCAATTGGAATAATCTATCATTTTATTTAAAATAGATTAATCATTTGATTAAAATAATTTGTTTAATTTTTTTGTACACTACTTAATCAACTAAATTATTTTATTATTATTGATTGATGATATGGGTGCAATTAAAGTAGGCTATATTTTCATATTTGTCCCAAAATTCGGGTTTAGAATAAAGTACACTCATTATTTTCACCAGTTCAAGTCACTCCAGTCAAAGCAAAGGTGTTACTGGTAATTTTCAGATTTTCAGTCAGATTTGACTTAAAATGTGATTTGCAACGGTTTTGTGACATGCGCAAGTAAGCAACTTAATCAAGTCATATCAGTTCAGATATCAAACAAATATTATAAACAAAGCTAAAAACAGAATCTCGGTTAAGAGTTAAAAACAAGTGCAGGGGTTCACTGCTCTTGTAATTGTAAGTCTTACTAGTAAGAATTAATTAGAGTTCTTTAACCAAATTCTATCGCAGAGATCTCTTATTCAATTAGAGAGAGCTCTAACTCTAGCTAGTAAGAACCAGTTTAGATATCTCTATACACTCCAAAAACACTGGGATAAAAACAATCCAATTTGGGTTGTTAGTAACCCAAGGGCTGGGTAAATATAGGACAGAACCCATCTTGGGTTAATTTTACCCACCAAATTAGGTTGTTTATTTAACCCATCATAATGGGTTGATTTATCCCAGCAATGGTTTATTCATTTTTACTATATTACTAGCATATTTTTTACTTCATACATTGAATAATGTTTACATATTAACTTAAATCCTTTAAACTTTTTTGAAATACTCCACACAACCACTGGTTTGTATGATAACATCCTTTATTTTCCTTTGTCATTAACCGCATTGTTTACATAATTTTAACAGGCTATACATATTGCCCATATTTAAACTAATTTAACAAACATTAAAAGTAAAAAAATAAACATTGCACAGAAGTAATGTACGTATTATTAACCATGTTATTAACCAATAACTATGTTATTCTGTAACTGCACTGTGCCGCGCTGGTTCTCATGCCTGAACTGGAGTCATGTTTGGTGAGGAACTGCTCACGGCTGAGGACACTGGCCTGCATTTCACTCATAACCAAAATATTCTGTGACTGTCTTTCTAACCTGTCCACAAACAAACAGTAAACAGCTCTAATAAAATATTTTAACATTCAAAGCATTTATATTCTGCATCTTTATGAACAAAATAATTTATTTTATGCAAAGCATCAGGCTAACTCAACCGCTGGGTTACATCTGACCCAGGATCTGAGTTATACAAAAACTACCCACATCATTAACATTGGGTTGTTACATTTGACCCAGGAGCTGGGTAACACAAAAACTACCCACATTACTAACATTGGGTTGTTACATTTGACTCAGGAGCTGGGTAACACAAATACTACCCAAACACTGAAAAAATAACCCCAAAACAAGTACTTCAGTTATTTTACTTAAGTAGACATCTGACTGTAGTACTTTTACTTGTACTTGAGTAAAATTTAGCAAGGGTATCTGTACTTTTACTCAACTAATGAAGCTGTGTACTCTGTCTGCCTCTGGTAATAATGCAATTGGGACAAGCGATGCATGGAATATTTTATGCGAAAACAGCTTGCCACAGCTGCTGTGCTTAAGAATGTCCAAGAATAGAGTGAAGAAAAAAGGAGGAACATTGTAGGCAGAGCGGCTGTAACGAGAGGATGACAGTTGCTGCTGTCTATTACCCAAGCTTACACGGCTTGGAGAGCCATTTATCTGTCTATCGACATGTATGATAGCATGTATAAACAGTTTTCACTTACTATATTTCACATTTACATTAGCAAAGTAACACACTAAATTTAATGAAAAAAATCATTTTTAATTTTACTGGAAGTGTCATTTCTATTTCAGACAGGAACCACTTTGGCAAGTTTACTTGAGTGTATTGAAAACAATTTATCTT
>NC_068393.1:16342793-16407793 GCF_023724105.1 Carassius gibelio
TATTTCATATGCTCTGAAAGAAAAAAGAGAAAAGAATGACCGATGAAAAAGCCCAGTGCAACACAATACTACTAAGGAGACAAACAGAAGCGTCATCTCACCGAAGCTGCATGTCAATGTTGAGGCTGTGTAGAAAATTTCCCCCAAATGCCAAACAGTCCACAGGGGTCAGAACAGCATGAATCCACCCTGACGGCAGATAATTATCACACAAAGAATCCCCATTATTAATCTAATTATAATTTCTCTCAGTCACATGGGATATCGAAACAAAGTTATTTTTGAAATAAATCTGTCAGAAAAAGAGATAGTACCTGTTGGGATGAAGAGGGTGTTTCCTTGCTTTAGTGAACATTTGTAGCACATGTCTACCTGGTCCCCAAAAAACAGCTCGTTCTGATTGGAGGATGAACTCCAGCGCTCAAAAAGCGACAGGTTAGCAGCAGTGGGACGAATGAGGTAAAAGATCTTCTCACCCTGACATGCAGAAAAAGAAATACCATATGACCACTTTTGTCTGGAGGACAAAGCATGATGCTTTCTGGAGAGTCATTCTCTTTCTCCGCCATTTTCCACTGCATATGATTAATAGAAAACAACTGACCCGGAGGACATGGTACCACACAGAAGTTCCACCAAAGTCAATGTGAAAGTCTGTGTAACTGTCCTTCACTCCCATCAGGCAGTATTTCTGCACATTAGGCCTCTCAAAAATAGACTCCTCAGGCCAGAGGTTCTCCACCCATGACAGCTTCCTCACAATCTTTGGTGTCTCCACTAGATTTGACAACCTACAAAAAGGAGACAAAGAATGCAAGACAGTTTGCAAGGTTAAATCCTCATAGAAAAGTTGCACCTTTGAACCCCTCTGAAGTTGAGATGTAATGGAAATAGAAACAGATCTTTTCTTCTGTATTGTGACATACATTTAAGTGAATCCGATTATCAAGAAAAATGCAGGGCAAGGACTTAATTAATCGATTGGTTGTAGACAGGACAGAAGCAGATCTGAACTCTAGCTTGTGGTTGATTGTAAGAAATGGCAATGTTTATGGATCATTCAATCACAGTAAGAACAATAAAGGGTGCATTTCCATTTCCTTCAAAGCACCACTGCTACAGCTGTACACATTCAGATGGACATCTGTAGATTTGCACATCCCTAAAAGTACCTGGTGTCTGAGAACTCTAAGCTGATCACATTGAGCACTCTGTCTCTGTTTGGGCTGTTGTAGTACTCGACAAACTCTCCCAGTTTCATCTTCAGGTCTGCTTGGCGGCTGACATCAATCACATCAATTTCCTTGTCAGAACCTATAAAGCAATAGTAAAGCATTACATTCCCCTCTAAAATCCTACTTAAAAAGTAGCATAGCATGGGAATGCAGATTAGAGTTATTTACCAATATAATGCTCTACATCTGACACTGAGAAAGATGACGGGGGCAAATTCATGCCCAGACCATCTTTCCTTAGGACCAGGACCGGGACGCTAAAGGAGCGCTCTTCTAGAAACTCAACCGTGAGCTGGGTCCCAGTCGGCTTCAGCAGGACCTCATCAGCACTTAAACAGAAACAAATAAAAAGTCAAGTACATTTTCCAGCATACTAATCATAAAATGTTTTAAAAATCCAAAGACACCAAAGATTGCTAGCCAAAGCTGAACAGTGTGAATCACAGCTTAAAGTCTGATCAGAGCTAACTTAATCTGGGTTAATAAAAGTAAGGTCATCCAGAGGCCTAATTTGGACATGGCAATAAATAATCATCCTGTGACCATACCTGGGAAAAGTGCGGCTGCGTAGCTCTCTGACAAACTGAGCACTGCCCGTCTTCACAGGACGTCCCGAGTCTCTCACCACTCCTGCATCAGAATGTTTAATAGCCCCCCGACGTTTGCGCACTGTGAGGGAAACAAATACCATAGTTACTAATCAAATTCGTGCAAGCTCACAATTTTGGTAGTCCATTCTGATCTACTTTAATGGTTTAAAGTTGTATTTACATTGTGTTTGTGTTCCACCATGAGGTTATAAACAGTTTATTTTCATGCCTACATGCGCTTGATAGATTATTAGTCTGTTTCAAGTTATTATGGTTAAATAAAGCTGTAACTAATGTTAATACCATAAACCTTTTTAGAACTTTAAACAAAATCAACATTAACGGAAATATATATTTCAGCTAGTTACCAAGGTTAAAATTCTCGTTGTAATTTAACATACGAAAAGAAAAAAAAACATACATAAAAAAAATTAATAAACTACACAGACACTGTTTTTTGCTTGATCAGTATGGTGTATGGACTCTGGAGTGTAGACTGATGTGGGACAAAAAAGTTAAAATGGTTTAACATAAGGCTGCAAAATAACAAAATGTGAAAAAACCAAGGGGTATGAATACTGTATATATAACAGATTAAAAATATTAATAAAAACTATAATAGTACCTCAATGATAGTAAAATAACACTGGATACACATGAAGACAGAGTTATCCCAGTACTCTTAGATAGTGATTTTTAATGAAAATAAAATAAATATTTCAGAAAAAAAAATGCATTTCATCTACAAATCAACAAAATGGTAGGTTTTATGCAGTATTTGCAGCACTTACTGACAGAGGGTCCATGTGTCACCTGGCAATTAGGACAGTGATACTGGTCGATATCTGCCGCTTTGTCTTCCTCCACACCAACACAACTACAAGAAATAAAAAGAAAACATTACAACTGCAAACAAATAACATCATGTATACCATAAAGGTGATTTCAATTTGGCTTTCAATTATAATTTACAAAATGCCACCTCACCTGCCATGAAACCAGTCCTGACAAACATCACACTCTATCATGAACCGCGTGACATCATAAGGGAGACGGCATAAGCAGTAAACTGGAACAGATGCCATCGTAAAATCTCTGGCCAAATATGTCAATGTAAAAAAAAAAAAAAAAAAGTATTGTGATATGGTATTGCTTGTTTGGGGACCACAGTTCACTTAGTTGCCTCTGTGGAGAGTCAGCTTCATTTGCGAGTGGTTCACCAATCAGCTTGCAATCCTGTCAAGACCGCTGTATTTACAGTAGAGTGTTGTATAAGAAGTATGTGGGCAGTGGCAAGAGCTCTCAGTCAATCGTAGATGAGAAATGTGTCGCTACTAGGACCACTGCTGTCAAACCGAGGACTAGGTGGATACCATGCACCTGTTGAAAGAGTGGAGGACAATTAGCTGAAAAAAAGGAAGAATGATCATTCATAAACACAAACGTTTATGAAAATAACACTACATGCACTCTAAACTAAAAATTTTTTATGTCCAACAGGATCTGTCAGCAGTTTCCCGCTTCATTTGGTTAGCTTAAGTTCGACACCCATGCACCTGCTGCCTTTATTATAGTCAAGAGACTCCATCTAAGCAAGTTTCTATTCATTCTAACACAAGACTTCATACAATAAAGGGCAAAAGCACGAAAACTGTTATAATTATATATTTTAAGATCAAAATGTGCAAATTATTAAACATCATCCCCAAACCATTTGTGCCTAGTCTATCTGGTCCTGATATTCATTTACTTTGGGTTAAATCGGTGATTAGATCTCGAGAGGTTTTTGAGATGCGAGTAATAACACTTTTATACACATTTATGCATTATAGCTGTATAAACCACACATTTATGAAAGAGACCGCTGAAAAGTTATTAATAATCGTATAAATGAACTAATAACTTAAACAGTAACTACTCATCTTTGTGTTTATAGTTCATTCAGATAGTTCAGAGCTGCAGAGCTTACACTTGGACGATGCTTATAATTATAAAAGCTATTATGTGCAATGCACAATTAATGTGTCCACTGGATTTGTTAATTTAAAAAGAAATGTTTTTGATTTAGCCACACGGTCTGTGATAGCAGAAAACTGTTTGTTGAACCACAATAGCTAGTTGCTAGCTTAGCTGCTAATAACATAGCATGCTCGTCAACGTCTAACTACGTGGATCTGCCTAATCTTTGTGTTTACAATCCAACAACGACACGCTACTGAGTTAGCTCACTAATCTAAACTCAAATGTACCTAAAATATGAAATATGGAGGTTGGGATCATACGACCCATTGCGAAACTTTTTGCAGCGCGCGCTGTTTCGAAAGGCGCTAACGGGTCTTACCGGGTAAAAAAAGCCGCGAGTATTCCGTGGGCCGAGCGTACCATGCCGGGCAAAATTTTAGTAAACTCCGAGGCCTAAGCGGCCTGCTTTACAGACAACAAGATGTTTTCTAAAAATCGTACACTTCTTCCGTTCTTACGTATCTAACAGAGGAGAGTGGATAAACAAATCTGGCAAGATCTCGAAAGAATACAGTCCACAGCTGAAAAGCAAAGATTTTATGAAATTCATAACGCAGCGATTTCCCGTGCTATAAATCCATCCCAATCCGCCCGAGCAGCGACCACTGTCTGCGGGAGAGGGAACAATAAAGTTGCTTCGCATGTCGGTAGCTATTTCTTCGGACTGCAGAGGCTTTAGATGAGCATGTATCGCTGATCTATAATAGAAAACATATAGATCATATATAGTTCAGTTGCATGTATACTCCACAACACTATTTCATAGCCACTATACTAACTATAAGATTGACTGACTGATTGATTTAGCAGCAGTTCTTGTTCATTAACCAAATGTAACACCATGGATAGCTCCTCATCACAATGGTTAGCTCAATGTAACAAGTAAAAAAAAACAAAAAAAAGCTTCTCACTTCATTTAAGTTCTACACAGCTTCTAAAGCAAACTATTATGTTTAATCTATTATACGAACATTAACCATGGTTTTATTGTAGTGAAAGTGTGGTAACCATGTTTTTTTTTTTTTTTTTTGCCATATTGATTACCATTTGTATAACCACATTTTTACTACAAATATGGTTAAACTATGGTTAGTGTAGCTATGGTAAATTTGTGGTTACCATGGTTTAACTATACTAACCGTGATTTTTAGATTTTAGGTAGGTAAACGAAACCATGGTTAATATTCGTAAGGGATATAAAATAAATGGCCTACAAAATGTAGAAACTACAAATGCCAGGGTTTGTTTATCTGAATATGAATGTATGATCCTACTACATTAATGCAATAGCTTTTACTGCATTTTCTGTGGTTGTATTGTTATTATTGTTTACATATAGTGTATTAGTGCTACATTGGGTTAAGCCAAGCTAAGTTTTCTGAAGGGCTTTTATATCCTGTCTTCAACAAAGCTCAATGGAGTTGTTACTACGTGGTAGATTTTAAAAAATATTGCTTTGTTGGAGAAGCTTCATTCCTAGGAATATTGTCGGCTTGATTGCACAGACACGATTTGAAGAGAACTGCATGATGACATCACTGAATCAAGTTTTGTTATTGTCCTCTTGCATTATTGACTATTTTACTTTATAAAATTATTTTCCTGTTTGTACCTCTAAAGCTGTTTTGACACAATCTGTATAAAGCTTTACTAAAATAAAGTGGCTTGACTTGGAAGACGTTACGTTACGTTACGTCCTAACGATACATTTCGTTGTCCAGCAGATGGAGACACCAACTAAATGAGGATGTTGCTAAAACGTCGATCTTTATCAGTTCAGTTTATTTTGTACTGTACAGCTATAATGGTTACTCTGAGGGAATACAGACAAAAATTTACACTGACAGTAATTATATCCTACTGAACACCCCCATGTCCATAAATCACTTACATTTCCCTGTTATATTATCACACCACATTTTGACCCATTTCAGTGGACTTATTTGTTATAAATAAGCAAAAATTCGTATTATTATTTTACTTTTTTTGCATTTTGCTACCGTTTGAATGAGCAAAACTACTACTACTAAATTAATATTAATATTAATTACAACTACAACTTTTCTGATGTTTGCTGAAAAGCCATGTTGAACAACTACTAATCTGGAGTTGATGTGTTCCCTTCAATGTTCCTGGCTACAGCCCAGCCTCACTCCAAATTTAACATTATTGTGTTAAAGTGTGTGTGTGTGTGTGTGTGTGTGTGTGTGTGTGTGTGTGTGCTCTTGCTTGTTCATGCTTGGCAATCCATGTATTAAATTGAAACTTTTTGACTTTTTGACCCTCCCAAAGTAGAAGAACTCTCATTATGGCCGTCCGCTGTGACTGAATATCATCCCCACAAATAATCAGCTGTACGCAATCCAGCTCCGGATTTCTCCAGTCCTACTTCTCAGCCTCATTGCTGGTGGTCATGGCCTGGATGAGGGGTGGGCTGGCCTGGCTTTAGTGGTCGCCACTCCCATCACAGATTGATGAATTGATTGCAGCATTGCTGCCAGTGAGTCTGTGCCCTGGGCGAGGGCGCCCCGGTTACGGGAGGGAATCCCAGCTATGGCACCCACAATGGTGCCGCTATTATGAGCCGCCTGCAGGGGGCCATTGGGGCTGGCAACCCAGGGAGCAGCCCTGACCCACATACTGCTGTCACACCCTTGGAGACACACACTGTGAGGGCAGGCAGGGAGGTGTGTCGGATTTGCCACAGAATAAGGGGGTGAGGTACTGGGCATCTTGCTAAACAAACAGACTTCCCTTCTTATTATTTATAGGCTTTTCTAAGACTAAGAGCCGTAAGTGTTCACACAGAGCAGATGAAGTGCTCTCAGTATGCTCTATGAAATTTTCACAAACCACACAAAGATAAGATTTATAACATTCTATGGTGTCTGATAAAGTTCTCAGAATGCAGAAACAAATTTTATAATTGCACACCAAACCACTGAATGACTGAAGCGAATAAGCTGTTTGTGTAAACCGAAAAAAGATCCCAGAATGGAAGCAATTATAGTAGATGAATTTCATCAGACATGTGGGTTCATTTTTGTTATAAAGACGTGGTTGGTTCTGAAAGACTTGAGTGGTTTTGTTGTGTCATGTGTTGTTTTTTCCATATTTTTTACTTTGTGGAGCACAAGCACCTGTCTTATGTAAATACTTCTGAATTTTATTGAATGGAATCAGTTTTATTGATAGTCAAAACTAAACTCTTAAAATCATCATAATTTTATATAATTATTATATTTAAAAAAAAGATTTAAAGAAAACTTAAAGAAAGAAAGAAAGAAAGAAAGAAAGAAAGAAAGAAAGAAAGAAAGAAAGAAAGAAAGAAAGAAATTCTGTCTTGGCAGCTAGTTGAAATATAAACTTAAATGGACATTAAAAAACAAAAACTAATAATAAAGATGACAAAAATAAACTTTAACTAAAATTACAATGAAAACTCAAAATATAAAATAAAAGCTAATTCAAAATAAAAATAATAAATATTATAATACTATAACACGTTGAAGGTAATGATTTGATGAAATATTATAAAATACACAAGTAGACTAAACTATTTGGTATTGTTTAATATATATTTTATTATTTGAACATATTTAAAGATTTTGGAGTGTAATAAATGAAAAAGCCTAGTTGACAACAGTGTTATTTTAGTATAATTTATATACTAATATAGTATTTATTAATATTTTGAATTTCTTTATTTTCTTTTTTGAATTTTGTGATGTGCTTCTGTTGCTTTTTTATTAGTTTTTAACTAACTTATACGCATTAATTAACTTATAAGCAATTTTTGTATTTATTTCAGTAAGTTGGAACATTTAAAAATATATCTTTTTAGGCAACATAATTTTAATGCATGCAAAATTGTCTCCATAGTATCTCAATGCAAGGAAGTGATGGAACATAAATAAATAAAAATGTATGGACACAGGACTACAACAAATAAAAGATATTCACATGAAATGATCTAAATGCATGCTTTATTGAGCGTGTAATATATAAAAACACTTAGTCATTCATGAGCATACACACACAGCCATAAATACTTGAGTCTATTAGTACCTGCGTCTACTGTAAAGTCGCTTTGACAATCTTTCCAGTCAGAGGTCTATAGAGATCAACTCTTGTTCAGCTCCTCAGATCTGCCCATGCAACACTAGCAAGAAGTTACTAACACAAATGCAAGGACAGAGTCAATGAGTGAACAATATAAGCACAGAAAAACAGTTCTTGAAAACGGAACAATGTGCTATTTAATCGTTTGCAAAATGTGCATGCCAAGACAAGAGCTCTACATTCAGATCTATTTACATCCAGCACTAACCAAAGCTTGCTCAGCAACCTGTGCAGAGACACTGGTTATTGTGTGAATACATGCAATAAGAGCATCATCACCACTTTGTCTGTAACACTGACAGTCATGAAGTCTGGCTGATATGCTAATAATAAATCACAATGCATATTCAAATTTCAGTAGCAAAATGACACCACTGTAGCAAAAAGCGCAACGTGTTTCTTGATTTTATTTAAATATTTCGGGAAACTGAATCAACAGGTTTCTCATCTATCAGTGTAGTTAATATAATTTAAATGACCTGCATTTAAGATTTGCTCCCACAATATTAATATAAGTAAAAGCATTTCATTCACTCCCCGTTACTGTCTTTTATATATTTACAGTGTAGAGACACAAGAAACTGAGATGTTTAAATCACATGAGAACAGCAAAACATGTCTATCTTCACTAGTGAATATGAATATGAATCATGGGTGCTTCCCCAATCATCTCACAGATCTGTTAGGTGAAACATAGCGAGGGGTTAAACTGTCTGAAATGACCCAGCTCCTGTTGGTCTCGGCTTGTAAACAGAATGAAAGAAACCACTGGTGCTCCCTGATGAGCTGCCACTCAGGTGACTCTTTGCCCACCCCGGCTCCTCTTGGATCGGGTCTGCTTCTGCTTCTCATTTCTTGCTCTTGAGCTGGTTGGCCAACCAGTCCAGACCCTCGTATAGACCATCTCCACTGGTGGCACAAGTGGCCTGGATGTACCAGTTACGATGGCGCAGGGAGTGGAGACCCAGCTTATCTGTGATTTCTGCAGCATTCATGGCATTTGGCAGATCCTGGAGAGTGAGACAGAAACAGACACAACTACATATCTTACCATTTATGTAAATACGACATGCCCTCATCATTGACAATTTCCTGTTAACTTTTTTCAATAACTAATTTCCCTGGACCCAGTGTCTATAATCCCAGCCTGCATACACTGAAAAGCCTCCATTTCTCTTCAGATCTTTTACAGATTCAGTGTTGGGAGCATCGTGACCTACTGCTTCTCACTAAGATACAGCAGCTGCACATCATCAGATTAGAGAGACCTTCAAAGACCTCAACAACCACTGTTCTCCAAATCATCAGAGAGCCAATCCAGCCCAAAAATAGCCCGCTTTCACCTCTGCCATCTGGAAGATGAGGCAAACACATACAGTCCCGACTGATGGAAATTTTCTATCTAACAAACGTTGCCTGGCTGAGCTCCTTTGTAACTAACAAACTACAACCATACATAATATTACTGCAGCTAGGTTTCCATCTTCAACAAATAACCACATGCATTACAGAAACTGATGCACGTGCTAGGGCTGCTTTAAAATGGGTAGACAGCAGATGCAACGCTAACATCAAAGAACTGTTGGTGGTTTGAAGGAAACAGCAGAAGCACAAGGAAAGCTCTTGCCTGCTTGTTGGCAAAGATAAGGAGTACAGCGTCTCTCAGTTCATCCTCTGCCAGCATCCTCATCAGCTCTTCTCTGGCTTCATTCACTCGCTCACGGTCGTTGCTGTCCACCACAAAGATGAGACCTTATGTGAAATATGGTTATAGAAAGTTAGTAATTAATAAAAGGAAAAAATAAAGACCCTTGTGGACCCCGATATAAGATCTTAATTCAAATTTCAATGCTAAATGTAATAAGATGCATTAAAGATCAAATGATAAAACTTGAGACGTGCTGTTTTCTTTGTTTCTGTGTTGATGTAGTTCCTATTGAAACGGTACATTGTTAAGAAAAACATATTTTTTTAATCAACAGGGACCCCTTCCATTGATTAAAAGGACCAGAGGTATATTTATTATATTTATATAAATGCTGAACCTGTAAACTTTCTGTTCATCAAAGAATCCTGAAATAGTGCATCACGGTTTCCACAAAAATAATAAGCAGCACAACTGTTTTCAACGTTAATGATAATATAAGATGAGAAATTTTCTTGAGAACCAAATCAGCATATTAGAATGATTTCTGAAGGATCATGTGATGGCTGTTGAAAATTCAGCTTTACCATCACAGGAATAAATTACATTTTTAAAGTGGTCATATGATTAGAATTTTCCTTTCTCTTTGGAGTGTAACAAGCTCTTGGTGCATGAAGAAGATCTGTAAAGTTGCAAAGACTAAAGTCTCAAATCCAAAGAAATATTCTTTATCAAAGTTTAGAAAGAAGGATAGGAATATATGTTTTCATTTTTAAATACGAGTTGGGTTTGTCACATCCGTTGGCTATTCATCATGCCTCTATCTGACACAAAACCCTGTTTGTTTTTATGTGTGTGTATGAGTCCCCTTCTCACCTTGTGTGTTCTGGAAGTAGTGACGCCACAGAGGTCGGATTTTGTCCTGGCCACCAACATCCCACACTGTAAAACTGATATTTTTATACTCAACAGTCTCCACGTTAAAACCTAATAACAAGAAAACACAATGGCACACAAATTATACAGTGGCCAGACTCTTAAGACCTGACATCAATGCCTTTGTCTCTATGCAAGAGGAAAATAATACAATAATAACCAAGCAATTCAACATTTCAAGTCTAAAAATGTGCTTCACCAATAGTAGGAATGGTAGTCACTATCTCTCCCAGTTTCAGTTTGTACAAGATTGTGGTCTTCCCAGCTGCATCCAGCCCGACCATTAAAATCCGCATCTCCTTTTTCCCAATGAGGCTTTTCAAAAGGTTGCCAAAAATGTTCCCCATGATAGCTGGTTAGCCTTTAACAACATCAAAAGAGAAAATCTATGGTCAGTTTTTTTTATTGACTCATACAACTGTCATACCTCCAGATAAAAAACTGGCTCTTTCAAAAAGAACACTTGCTACCACATTGTACTCTCTTATCTTCATCCAATTTATTACACATATGCCAATGTTGCTCTTTTAAATCTTCTAGAAATCCTTCTGCAATTTTAATGATTAATACGTCTATGATCTTTAACTTTGGCTGGACAAAATATATATAGAGAGAGAGCAGAGAACCCTGATATGAGAAATTATTTCTAATGTCAGCCTACACGGACTGTATGTGGGCTCCTCATGAATACACAAAGATGCTTGCGTCCTGTTGTATGATTCATAAGACAGAAATGCCTTCTCATGATAAACACATCAGGCAGTGATACTGTTTATAGGCTACGTCTAATGTTAATGTTAACACCTTTTATTTTTGTCACGACGTGGAGATACTATAGTAGCATGAGCCGACCTACATATTGTAAATTGCTTCGCTATTTAATGCAAATAATAACACATATGAATTCGCTAACAGCCTCTAATCTATTTGCCGTTTTACAACATTGCCTACTCACCTCAGAGACCAACACCGGATAATTTTACGCAAGTCACTCCGTTCTCGCGACGACATGAGCGGAATAGGCAGGAGAGTCTTAAAGATCTCGCGATATCATCGAAGCGCATCCTGGTATGAAAATGATTGAATCTCCTGCAAGCAGTGGTCTGTATGAACCAAGATGTAAAATCTATAGAAATTAACAGAAGAAGATTATTAAGTATTTACCCACAAGCATTACTACGTTGAATTATCTAAAAACCAATGTTTTGTTAATGGTTGTGACCACTGATGTATAATATATATAATTCAGTGGTTGTGACAGAAAATATAAGCTCGCGCGCGCACACACACGCGCGTGTGTCTGGTTTACTATTCTTGTGAAGACTGCCATAGGCGTAATGGTTTATATACTTTACAAAACGCATATTCTATAGCCATACATCAACCGTCTACCCCTCACAGAAAACGTTTTGCATTTTTACATTGTCAAAAAGAAATAGGTCCCAATGTGACATGAGTTGTCAGAAGTCAGTATGTATTCAGGTTTAATTCTCCACCAGGATAGAAAACATGTACACACACACAAGGTCTGCATGATCTTGTTGAATTCATAAAAGGTGAAATGTGACCTTCAGGACCTGAAAGCAGATTTTGATGTTATATGATAAATATATAATTATATGTTTCATAAATATCTAACAGTATTGAAAAAAAAGAAAAGGACACATAAAAATAAGAATAAAAATGGTAAATTTGTGTAAAGAACAGTCTCATGATCTCTAAATCATATCAGAAAGGTTACATTGGTAAAGCTGTCAGGCAAAATTGTGTTACGTGTTAAGTCTTGTGTCTCAATAATGAGTGAACATTTTGAAGAAGTTTCCTCCTGAAATGTGTATTATGTGATCATTTACGGCTGGAGGATCTATTGCTGCAAGTGTTTGGAAGCACATTTCCATATTGTGATTATTCAGCTTTGACTGAACCTAATGAATAAGTAACCTGCTAGATGCTGCCAAATTACAGAACTTGGCAGCAAGTAGCTGTTTTCCGCATGCTGCAAAATTACTCAGTAGATGCATGCCAGATTATCAGCAGAGACTAAGCAAAAGATCACTCGTATTGAGTAAACATTATAAGGTTAAACTGAACGCTACAAGTAATCATGACATGATCATTCAAGTCAGGCTTATTCATAATGTAGTGCTCATTCTCATGCATCAATTTATTAATTAAAAAGTAATATTGCATTAACAGTAATTAAGCACAAAGTGCCTGCCCAGACCTAGTCCAGATGAAAAGGAAACTCTGTTCCCGTGTTACTTCACACGGTCCACCGTGTGTCAGTGGCTTTATGATTGATGTGTTTATCAATTCAGTGGTTGTTAGGAAGAGAGAGGGAGTGGAGCAGATGCTTGCAGCTGCACACCAGATTATAGGGTGGAGTGCTGTGTGGGGGGGAGTGCTGTGCTTGTGTGCACTGGGAGTTTTGGGGGTTATGGGGTGGGCAGAAGAGGCTACAGTGGGTAGATTTGGGAGCAGAAAGCTGGGATGGGGGGAGGGGGGGTTATAATTTAAAGGAGCCTCTACTCTGAAGTGTTTGCCAAAGTGCACCCCAGCAAACACAATCATAAGTCGGGTTGGTTAGGCTTGCAGAACTAATGAGGGCTTGCACATTTAGGCAACGGCTTTGATGTTCTGGGTAGCTGGCTCCTTGATTTTTTCTTTCCCTTTCTCTTTTTCTCTCTATCCCACATCAAAAATGGAAGCTGAACAAGGAGCCCAGAAGCAGATGTTTCCAGCTGTATTTCTTCCCCTTTTCTTTCTCTTTTGATTTACTTTAGTATACGCACTATTCACATAATGCCATATCCGCTAACATTGATATCTCTTGTTGTGTCTTTCACCTATTTACCCATCTAAACACCCACCCATATATTTATCTATCCATTAGTCAGTCTGTCTATCTATCTATCTATCTATTTGTCTGTCCGTCCGTCCGTCTGTCCATCCAACCATCCAAACGTATAGTAGCTAACTGAAGCATTTTCAGATTAGTTCTGTGGCCTCCTGTCTTTACTGGGGCTGTGTCTGATTGTCATTATTCTTCATGCCGTCAGTATGTTGCTTTGTATGTGTAATTGGCTACACTGCATTGTGTTGGGGGAGGTGGGGGGGGGGGGTCTATGGCCATCCAGTTTCTCCGTCTCACACATGGGAGAAACAGCGACAGGAAATTCCCCCTTGCAGCAGCTCGAGGGTGAAATGCTAAATGAATAAAGAAATGCAAACCAGATATCCAGCGCTTTATCATTCCACACCACTCTTTTCTCTAGTTCTCTTTTGCTCCCATCTTTATTACCAAAGGAAATACCATGAGAAGCACTTTACTCAATTCACAACCACCACAGCATATCCTCATTACAGAGACTCGTGAGGAATCATACAGAAAAATTAATTTATTCCTAAAATTTTTGTGATTGTTGTGCTGTCAGAAAACTCACACATAGCATAGACATCAGAAGACGCCTGTGTTTAGTTAGGAAATCACACAGTGGTCTGCAACTCTGACAGTTGCAGATTCACAGACAAGGACAAACACTCAGCAGCACATGGTGCAACTTTGGACAGCTGATCCCTATAAAACCGGTTCATGCCTCAATCTGCTTATAAAACTCTTTATTAAAAGCATATCCCTGATGCCCATTATGAGAGGTCAGAAGAGTAGAAATATATCTAATACACTGATCTATGACCCTTCCTCTGTTCTAGAGGGTCTTTCCTGGTTCTAAAACCTATACACGATAAACCAACAAAGGTTTCATAACCAAAAATTGAGGCATTCTTAAACATTGTAACATAAATTCTCTAAAGTCTTTTTAAGAATGCAAATTGCAGCAATATATGAAAGTTAATTTATCCATATAATTATATTGTTTAAATACAGCTGAGCTCAAGACTTGAGAGTATGAATGTCTTCCATTCTTGCATCAAAGTCATCTGGCATCCAGTATTGTTCAGCAGTATTAGATGACATGTGACTGTTTTTAATCAGCTGCAAAAAATCCACGGGAGGCACAAGTGTTCTCCAGTCGTTCCTTCACTCTATCCATCTCCGTTTTCTGATTAGTCTGTCTCTGGGTTAGGATGGGGTTACACAGCATGTCAACTCCACAATTGTCCTGGTTTTCATAAAAACCAAATAATCTCAGACCCCTATGCAAGGCACATTCTCAGTTGATGGCCAAGATTCGCTCCAGACTTGGGAGAGTTTTCCTATCTTATGAAACCTCATAAAAGGCACTGAGATGTTCCCTTCAATCATCACAGCCATTGATTCTTCATGATCCATGTGGGCAAAGATTGTAATACTGCAAGACACAGTGTTTCAGATTCTTGATGGTATTTCGCCATCAAGAATAATGTCTCAAACATTTTGCCAAGGTAAGGAATATACATTAAGTGCACATTTTAAATGTAAAAAAAAGGTAGACTGTAGCAGTGCCTATATTTCACAGGAATAATTTGTTCCTGCTGTTATTTGGAGGAGTGCAGATGGGGTTGGGGCCATTTGCTTGGTTTTGGAGGCTGAAGATTCAAAGTTAGGAAAAAAAGACAAATGACATGAGTCACCTCCTCCTCAATCTCTGACTTGGCATTTTGAGGACAACAACAGCAACACAATGCAAATGGATCCCAGATGATGAAGGTTAAAGAAAGGAGAGAAATGGATAAACAGGCACACTGTGTGAGAGCAAAACACACTTGTTGTCTCTCGGTCCAAAAAAGAAATGAGGATTTGGATCAAGGTGGGTTGGTTTATTTGCACACATTAACCCACTCTGTAACCCTGCACTCCTCACAGAGCACATAGCAGCACCAGTGGAAGCGGCAGTGACACCGTTCGCTCCGTGCCTGTTTGAGGATGTTGTGTCCGCGGCCACAGCATAGCGACCCGCAACCGTCCATGCTTAGGCTGCTCTTGTTGCAGATGCGACCCTGTGTCCCCGGCGAATCCACCGCTGGCTCCCGATCACAAAAGTCGGGCGACTTCTCAAAGTACACTAACTCACGGGAAATGTTCCTCCGCCGGGCTCTGAGCTGATCTGAGCTGGTGCTCACACCAGTTCGAGAGTTGAATCCTCCGCTGTTCTTGTTCTGAGAGTTTATGAAGATGGCAGTCAGAAATTTCTCCCGTAGCAGTGAACCAACAAGCCGGAATTCAGGAGAAACATACCAGCAGGTCTTGAACTGGCAGCTGCCTGATGTGCCATGACACTTGCACTTTCTTCTCATGTTGTCAGTAACTACCTGTTAAAGTCAAACACATAATGAAAAGAATGTAGTATATCTAGATTTTGAAGTTAATCAAATGCTTAACACCATGTCATAAATGGGAGTAAGATCCATCTATGTATCACTCTGTCTATATATTTTTACATGTGGTAGCTAATAAAAAAATGGAACAATGACATTTAAGAGTCTCAACAGTAATGGAAAAGAAGATATTTTACAGATGGACTGTCAGATGTCAGATGTAAAAAGGACATGGTTTAGACCAATTCAACTGCAGTACAGATTATCAGAAAAGATTTGGATTTGAAGATGTAAAAGCACACCTGTCTGCCCACTCTATTATTATGAATCCGCATACGAGCGTGTATGTCACGGGGGGATCCTCTAGAATCCAACCAATCCCTAGAGAACCGTACACCAAGACGGACATCGTGACTACATCCTCCCCACTCCCAGGTGTCCTGCAGCGTCGTGACCTCATCCGGCATGGGTTTGAGGAGACTGACGGGGTGGGACGAGTGCAGATTGGCCGGCAGGCTACCGTGAAGTGAACCGAACTCATGTGTGTTCTCTCCTGCACCTGCTATGGACACGCCACTCCTCTGCAAAGTCTGAAGCTGGAGCTGGGTTAACTTGAGCCGGATTTTGTCATCATCCTGGCGACGTTTAGCCTCACATCCACAGCCGCGCAATTTACCGAGGCTGCAGGCCGAAGCCACTGAATGCACGACACCTGCAGCCAGCAGGGACAGCGAGAAGGCACTCTCTCGGAAACCTGGGATGAAAGAAAGTACCTTTACATCACAAAAAAGGGGTAAACAGAACCTTCAGAAAGAGAAGTGCATATGAGTCAACTGGTGAGATAATTATCTATAATGACCTTTACCTAAAATCTCATAAAATATGTTTTCCATGGTGCAAATGCTTTAAACAATGACTCAGTTCTGATATTTTCCCTCTTTGGGCAACATAGCATTTTGATGCCCGGATTATGACTGTATTGGCTCTCTACAACGTCAGCTTCAGCTCATGCTCCTTTTGCCATCAACTCACCCATGTTGAGAATGGCACTCTGATGGGGCAGCTTGCCATGGTTCTCCAGGGAGGAGCAGTTCCAGCGCTGGTCCCTGAGCTGGTGTTGGCATTCGTGAATAGCAACCTGAATGCCCTGCAGAGCAGAGGCTGTGACATCAGGGCTGCGCACACACAAACGCATCTGTTTTTTGGTCAGGCCTGCCAGTCGTAAACACACTGCGTTGGGGGTAAGAACTGGATCTCCTGCCACCTTCAGGCCAAGGATGTCATTGCCCAATACCCTGAGAAAGGAGAAAATTCATTTTATAGCAGTGATATCATGAAGTAACACTGCATGCAGTAAATATTGCAGAAGGCTGCTGTTAAAAAGCGTCATCAAATGTGGTCTTTTTTAAATGACTCTCATATGTGAAGAAATTATTACAATGAATTCAGTCATTAACGAGAAGCAGTAAAATATTGTATTCAGGAATGGATATTTTTATGGTACCATATTCATTTCAAATAATATGATCAATACTGGAACATTTTAAATGCGGCAAAAAAAAAAAAAAAAAAAAAAAAGTGACAAATTCTAGAACTTTTCATATCAGCAGCAGAGTGGCCTGACACTCAAACAAGGTTGTGACCTTGCCAGAGGCATACATAAAGCAGCCATGAATTTTCAAACACCCTGGTTTCTATCAGTGTCTTGGCATAATCTGATGAGAAAGAAAATTACTATATGGAAAAGATTTGTGGGGAAAATATTAATCATAACACGCTGATGTTAATAAATACATTATAACCATTGAGAGTTTTGAGAAGTGAGAGAACATCCACAACCACACAGTTCCAATGAGATTAAAATGTTTGTGGTAACAAACTTAGTATAGAATAAATAGCACTTATATATCATTGGTTTTTTGTTGTTTTTGATTGCTTCCACTGTCCTCATTTGTAAGTTGCTTTGGATAAAACTAAAGCGTCTAAATGAATAAATGTAAATGTAAGAATTACAGGAACAGACTCTAGTTTCTATTCAGTAAGTACTAGGAGGTAATTGTTACTAATAAGACCTGTTTAACTAGTAATAACAGCACCAGCAACAGTTGGAATACATTCTACTTAGAATCTAAACAACAAATTCCCATATAATCAATGGCAAACGTGCAGTTTGTTACAAGTAACAATGGAAGAGTCAGTCTAGTATCAAAGGAATGAGTATAGTATGCAATGATTAAGTAGCCTTCTATTTACTGGAAAATTATACTCATTTGACTATACTAATAGCAAAAAATAAATTAAAAAGATACTGATTCGTTTTAGATACAAGTCGTTTACTAGCTTACTACTTTTAGATACTAGCAGCCATGGCACGAACCTAAACGCGCTTCTACCTTTCTACTTACGTGAACGCAGGTGACAGAAGCGCTGCAGTCACAATCAGGACTCGTCCCAAATACTGTCTGTGGGGTAACTCCATTGCGCTGAAGGCTTTTCTCGACGGGACATTAAAACACCTGTAGGATCGCGTTAGAGACGAACTGGAAATGACTTCAATTGTTTGTGTGAGGAGCGGGGAGTTGAGCAAGCAGCATTTGATGGAGCTTGGGACGGGAGCCTGTGTGTCACTGAGGAGGAGAAGGAGGGAGAGGAGGGGTCGCCGTCAGGGTGGGCAAACATCGCCAGAGGCGCTTGTTTTCAACACGATAAAAAAGTAGCAAGGCCAGACAAACTTTGTATATTCCTAAAAATGCATGTGATAATCTTGACCCCCACCAATAGTGGGCATGCTGAATGGGCATAAACCTGTCTATGAATAAATCAGTTTCAGCAGAAGCCTAAACCAATAGTCTACTTTCTCAATTGAGACGCATACTGACAACAAGGGCACTGACGATATTTGGATCTTTTTCACATCAAGTGCGCTGAGCAACACGTGACTAACAATGTGTTACACGTCAGGTTTCAATCTATTTGTATTATCCTCGCACATTATATAGATTATTTTTGACCAAGTGACCAACTGATATGAAAAATCGACGTTTAATTTATTGTAGCCTATTTGTTTTTATTTCTGACACAACAAACCATTACATTATACTACATTTTTGTTTTTGTTTATTCTATTTTAATACTAGTATTTGCATCATACTATGTACCTACGCAAAATGGTTTTACGAGATAATTAGCAAATTAATTATAGTCTTTTTTTTTAATATAACGTTTTTTTTTTCTTTTGAGGTATTTTAATGGCATTATGTGGTGCTGTTTTAGTATCATTTATCGGTAAAAAAACGATAACTGATAAGACAACAAGTATAAACAATGAGATAGATAGATAGATAGATAGATAGATAGATAGATAGATAGATAGATAGATACTAGTTTTAGTTAATGCAACAGAAATCAAACTAATTTAATTGCAGCTTTAAATTGACGTAGTATACTAAAGATTGAATTGAATTGCTGATTAATAATATCGAATTTATCACAATTATTAATTAATGAATAATTATGAAACTCATATAATCAAGTAAAATGCTATAAGTTAGTGGATGGGAAAGCTATACAAATAATTTTCACTGCCCAATGCAAAATTGCCTTTCTAGTGTGTAAATTGCTGTAGGCTATGGTTGTTGCACTGGATCCTAGAATTTTTGACTTGTTACTTGCAGTGTGTGCATCCTTTGTATTTATTTGCTGATCTATTTTTCTTGTTGTCTATTTCTGTTTGTTTATGAAACAGGACTATTATCCGACCTGTCTGCACTGCAGAACTCGTGACAAGACATGTCAAGACAACGTGTATAAGCTAAACTAAACTAAAAGTCATTCATATGGGCTACAATAAGCAGAGCAGCAGCAGCAGGCAGGCGTGCGGTTCTTCGTGAACAATGCGAGGTGCGTGTGCGCGTTCATGTGGTCGCCCAACCACCCCCCTCTCCGAATCAGTTCAACAGTTCACCGTGCAGAGCCCTAGTGACGTTTCACTTTAATTAAGCCCACATTCATCATTTTCCCCGACACACTTAATGAGAAGGCTTTGCTGACTGTTGCTGCGGATAGCCTAGAGCACTACTGGAAAATAGGCTTATTTCGTTTGTTTGTCTATACACGTCTGAGTTTGTGCGTATAATTAGTCCCATAACTGACCATGATGGAGAGGTTGTTTTCAAGGCTCATTGAAGTGATACGCAATTACATAGTGGGCCAACAAATTATGCATAATGCACATAATAAGTTTGTTCAATAGACAAGCTGTCAGTGTTCTCTCTCTCTCTCTCTCTCTCTCTCTCTCTCTTTATTTTTTTTAAATAATCTAGCTGCAACGTAGGCTTGATGACATGATACAAGAAGATTTGAACATAGTTCTGATGAATATATGAATAAACCAGAATATCTGAGGCATTAGAAGTTTACAAGATTAAAGGATTACCGTGCTGGTGGTCATGCACTATACACAGCAGGTGAAAAAACGAGCATCTTGCTTCTTATCTTTATTAATATTACTATTAACAGTAGAACTAGGATTAATGTCATGAATTGAGTTAAATCCACCCTTAACCATCATTAACACCAAATCCTGACAACAGTTCTTGGTTTTTGGACTAATCACCTCCTGTTCCCGATGATCAATTCTTACAATTGGAGCTAATCACCTCTACTCTTCTTCTTAAGCTCTGGCAACGAAAAGTGCATTAGCATTTTGCCATGGCGTGTATATCTAAGTGGCTTAAAAAGTGATTTGAAGTTGATTTGTATATAAAAGGCGTCCCTTTAACCGGATTGCCACTAATCTGCGCTGCATCGCATGAGTGTTTCAGGAAAACTGTTTAAGATCCTTCAAGAGTATAAGACTACTAAGCCCAGAAAAGCAGCCTTCATTAAATACCACTAACAAAAGCGCACTTCCTTCAGTTAGACATTTACTTCAATCCCTCAAAAAAAAAAAAAAAAAAACTTTCTCTTTCTTTCTGATTCTTTCATGGCGACATCAAACACCTTAGGCTATATGTGTTTTAAAAAAACATCAAAAAGCTCATTTAATATTTGCCAACTGCTCATAATTCTCTGCGCAGACGACACCATAAATGTATGGAGTCAAAACTGACAGCAAAATACTATTTGATTCGTGCCTTTACTGACCATATGTGATCAAGGGAGGTCTGCAGTCCAGATGGTGAACAGTTTTATCTTGGCTCTTTTTACTTTGGTGTCACAATTGCAAGTCAAACGTGTTGAGTTATTTATCTGTAACGATTTATTTTATTCGTTCTCTAAAATGTCAAAAATGGTAATGGTATAGTAAATTAGCTACATGGGTTAAATTACCATTAGAAGTTGTAAGACTGTAAAAAAATCTAAGATTTATGCGATTCATTGTAAGGTTAAAAGATATGTAACGCTCTCTTTTGTTGTTACCCAACGTTTTATAAAACGTTTTCTATTTTCCTTTTGCATCTAATTGTTTAAAATGAAATAAGGCTAGGGTGGTGACGAAATAATTATTGTAAACAAATAGTTCTGATTACCATAATAAATCCAATATGTAAATTCTCCACGTTTTATAAAACTGTTACAGCCGGATAGTTACAATCCATCAGTCTCATTGCAGTGGAGAAATGTACACAACTTAGAGATGGGCATATTAGTGGATTTAAATTTGTGGCATACAGATATGGAAATATTTCGAAATAAGTGACACACAAAACCAAAAAAAGGGTAAAAAAGTTGAGTTACAAAAATAAACAAAAAATGTGTTACACAGATTAAACCTAAACTGAAGCAGCATTAAGCGCTATCATTGTCTTTAATATTCTACCTTTCATTTAACCCAGATTTGTCACCATAATTATAGTATGAAGTTTCAGCTTAATGTAGGCTACTTTATTTAGGCTAAACAGTACAAACGAGTGAGTGAGTGCAGAGCGCAAGTATGGACATCTAAAAAAAAGAACGCGCAAGAGGGAGGAGACGCAGTTAAGTGAGTAATACATGCAAGCACCCAGGGTAAAAAGGCCAGTTTAGATGTTTCATTTTCCCCTGTTAATGTAACTGTGTCGTGACACCATCCACGCAGAGGGACACAAGTGGCGCGCGCGCGCACACACTCCCACCGCAATGAGAAGGAATAAATCTGCTCTGCGTGTACAGAAGACACCTGAAGGGACTGCATTTTACACGAGTTCGCTTGAATGTATCTGAGGAATCCCCCGGACGAGGATTACAAAATGATATGTAATTTAAAGCGCCTATAACGGATCCTTTCTTCATCTCCTCTCCTTTTATGTCGGGGTTTGCCTCCAGTATGCATTGTGCCCAATGAGAAGAATTAAGCTATCCGTCCATTCAGTTCCACTCAAAAGGAGGGAGGAAAAAAACAGAGGGAGATGAGAGCAGCAAATCCCTTTTTTATTTATCTTGTAGCGTTCAATATGTGAACAATGTGTCGCCTATCAGTCACCGAGGGGATCAGGTCTACGGGACTGTCCCACGCGCTCAGTGCTGCGAGCAGAGCATCACTAACACACAGACTGTAAGAGCAGCAGCACTGGCATCCCATCCAGGATCCTTTCTGTTACTTCTACACTGATTTTATGAATAAACATTGACCCACACTGTCAGTCGCACTGGAATGTGGAGTGGTGAGTGATTGCTTATTGCACCAGAATCACTTATGTATTTTATTCAAATTTAGAATGTTAAATTAAAGATGCAGCACCTTGAGAAACATATTAAAGAAGCATTTTAGGCTGGTTCGTGAGTTGCTGTATGATTTTTTGGAGACTAAGAAAGCTTATTCATGTTCTTTAAGTTTTTTTTTTTTTTTGAAAGAGCTTGAAGTATATTTTAGGTCACTCTGACTAGTTTGGTTCTCACTTTTTCTAATTTATTTCTTTTTAAAATGTAGGCTGATGTATTTGCGCTGGTTGATATTTGAGATTTTTGTTGAGTCATATTTACATTTAAAGAACAGTAGGTAGTACTTTCACATTAATTTAAAACTACACATATGTATTCCTACACAAATCGCATTTTCTGTATATATAAAAAATTCTAACGTTAAAAAGCGAGAACATAATATCATTCATTATTACTGTGCACTACATGAATTGTTTGCTATTGTTATTAAATTCATAATTGGTAAGATGCTCACTAGCTCCTCTAATATAGAAAGGTCCTGACATCGTTTATCATTGCAGGAAACTTATTTGAGGTTAATTGGTTAACTTTACCCTTTCAGATATCATGCGGGTACTCGCGTTGCTCCTCGCAGTCAAAGCGGCATGTGTCCTCCTGGTCTCCTCTCTCACTGGCACAGTGGCGGTGAACAACAGCGGCCGGTGGTGGTAAGATATAGCAAGCCCATAATATAAGGCATTAAGAAGCCTACATACAAGATATAGTACACTCATCCTAGAATGTCAACAACCAATGCTTTTTCTTTTGTAGGCTGTTAAGGGTTGAAGTGAATCTGAGTCACTAAACTACTAAACATTTGCGCGCGCAGCTGTATTGTAAATTATCCCTTTAAATAAAAAACAAAACAAAACACTATATTACTGATATGATAAAGTAGCGCGAAGTTATGCTTAAATTGAAGAAGTCAAACTCAGTTCCCAAATAAATCAATGCAGTCTGAGTTTACGCCTGTTTACGCGGAGCTACTGCCTACGCGCGCGCGCGCTCTCTCTTCTTCTCGGTTTCTCTTTCATTTTGACAGTGTGGCTTGAACACGGGACAATATTTCTCAATCCAATTTGGGATAAATTAAATGCGGATTTATTTTATGGCTGGAAGCAGTTCCTTTCCAGGTCATTTTCAGGGTCGAATTTGTGTAATGTGCTGAGCATTCTGGAGTAGGTTACAAAACACTACTTATGAGCCAAAGCTGTATGTGTCATAATAACATTGAAAGGAGAATAAAAAATGATTCATGCTGATGTAAAGCTTTATGTATATGTCATAACAATGGCAAAATGAGAATTAAAAATGATAACACGCTGATACACTACATAGAAACTATATAAATAAATTATTTTATATTATATATGCTTTAAATGCATATGTTATTTAGAGGAATTATAAAATTCTGTACCTGATTTGTTCTTTGAAAAGTTTAGCATTAAGCAGTTTTCAGATTGATTTCAGTTTGGACAGTTTGACCTGTTGCAGTCTACTGCCAGTTGCATTTAGAAATATAGGCATACCTTGGTTTATGTTCAATATTACATCATTAACATTTTATATTTATTTGCTGTGATATCTCCTTCCAAGCATTCCAGTGAAACTATTAATTTTTCAATTAAAATTTTTGCACATCACATGTCTGTGATTCTCATCTCACAAACTAAAAAGGCAAATCAATGAGAAATTGGCCAAAAATGTTTTTGCATCTCATGCCAGTCAAATGAGAAAATACCTTTTTTTTTAAACTTACAATTGTCAATCTTCCTGTTTCTCCAACAGGGGTATTGTGAATGTGGCAGCCTCAGGCAATCTCCTGACCAACTCCAAGAATGTGCAGTTGGCGTTGGACCCCAGCCTTGCGTTGCTGAGTCGTCGTCAGAGAAAACTGATCCGGCTAAACCCTGGGATCTTGCACGCCATTGCTGCAGGCCTGCATACAGCCATCAAGGAATGCAAATGGCAGTTTCGTAACCGCCGCTGGAACTGTCCGACCATCCACAGCCAAAATGTCTTTGGCAAAATTGTCAACCGAGGTGAGCATGGCTTCTCAGAGTGACGTTATGAAACATTTAAACAACACACACTATTCATATCTCATACAGTGAAATAGGAGAACATGGAATTACACATGAATATTTTCTGTATGGAGACACAGCATCTAAGTGGTGTTTATTGTTTTGTTAGGTTGCCGTGAGACTGCATTTGTGTTTGCCATCACGAGTGCTGGTGTTACTCACGCCGTGGCCCGGTCCTGCTCTGAGGGAGCCATTGAGTCCTGCACCTGCGACTACCGGCGCCGGGGTCCTGGAGGGCCAGACTGGCACTGGGGAGGCTGCAGCGACAATGTGGATTTTGGCAGGATGTTCGGGCGAGAGTTTGTAGATTCCAGTGAGAGGGGCAGAGATCTACGGTATCTGACCAACCTGCACAACAATGAGGCAGGGAGAATGGTAAGAGACAATCAAAAGCCATTTGTCTCCTCCAAATGCAGATGTCATTAATAGATCTGTCAATACATGGATTTTTCTCAAAGTACAGGTGGGAAGGTGCTAAAATAACAATTTTATCAGCCTAAAATGGCTATTTTTATTATTCAAATTAATTTACTGATGAGTTATACTAATGAACTTTTCTAAAGAAATATTAATGAACTAATAAAATTAGTTTAAATTTAATTTAACACAGCACATTTACAGATTATATTATATTATATTAAATTATATTATATTATATTATATTATATTATATTATATTATATTATATTATATTATATTATATTATATTATATTATATTATATTATATTATGTTTTTTTTCATTAATATATCTAAATATAATAATTCAGGTTACAATACAGATAAAATGTGCGGAATTTTTATAGAAATATCTAATCTATTAAATAAAATACTTAAATGTCATTAACAAGTTTATCAATACAATTATTTCGATCTATGGGTGATGGATCAACGATATATATATATATATATATATATATATATATATATAGGGTATATATATATATATATATATAGATATAGATAGATAGATAGATAGATAGATAGATAGTAGATAGATAGATAATATAAATTAATTTTCAATTCTCTCCCTACAGACAGTCGCATCAGAGATGCAGCAAGAGTGCAAGTGTCATGGGATGTCTGGGTCCTGCACTGTGCGAACATGCTGGATGAGACTGCCCAGCTTCCGTGTAGTGGGAGACTACCTGAAGGACCGGTTCGACGGCGCCTCCCGAGTCGTGTACGCCAACAAAGGAAGCAACCGTGCATCCCATCGAGCCGACCCTCGCCACCTGGAACCCGAGAACCCAGCACATAAGCTCCCTTCAGCTCGGGACCTCGTGTATTTTGAAAAGTCACCCAACTTCTGTTCCTACAATGGTAAAACAGGCACGCATGGCACATCGGGACGCACCTGCAATAGTTCATCGCCGGCGCTGGACGGCTGCGAGTTGCTGTGCTGTGGAAGGGGATACAAGACTCGAATGGAGCAGGTCACAGAAAGATGCCACTGTACTTTCCACTGGTGCTGTCATGTGAGCTGCCTCAACTGCACCAGTACACAGACTGTCCATCAGTGTCTATGATCAACACATCATTGAACAAACTGACAAACTGGAGGCAAAGGCTCCAAAACTGGATAATGGAATGGGCTGCTGGGGTATCTGGAAGACATAAATCAATTAATAAACATTTTAAGTTTAAATACTGAAGAAAAGAAAGAAGACAGGAAGGTAAAAAGGGACTAAACAATCTGTTGGTTGAACAGGCAAGTATAATGTATTAACTACTGAGAAAAGTTCGAAAAAATGCATGTACAGAACTCTTAGCTGATGATAGTCCAAAAACACAATATTTTGGTGATGGTACTGCAACATAGCTTTAAATCTATAGAAATGGGTCGAGAACCAAGCATTCGTGTATTCAGCATGCTGAAGCACTAGTTCTGAGGTTCTAGTTTGTCTTCTCTTCTCCTGATCTCCGTCTCTGGTACTCTGGGGAACATGGAAGCTAGAAAGTAGTAACTGGACACAGTTTGACAGATGTTTCTGTGGTTGGCGAACCACAAGCATGCTCTCTCATAAACCAATGCAAAACTCTAACATATGGGCGGTTCTTTAAAATATTTTAGCGTTTTGTTTTCTTTAGCTGCAGTCCTACTCGTCTCACATAAAACTGTGTGAAGTGCTTCTCAAGGGATGGGGCTTCCTTTTCCGATTGCTATGTAGCGGAATCCCGAACTCGGCTCAACCTCTTGTGATTTCCCATTCGGACCTGCCACACTTCCCGTCATTGCTTTGAGTCTCCTGCCATTTTTTAATACCATTTATTATCATGTGGTATACCATGTTATTGTACTGATGGAAAAGTATTGGGAAGAGAAAATTAAGATTGACCCGAGATTGACTTGTCGATTCGGCTCTGACAGAAGCATGTTATTTCCAAAACTCTTTTGGGAGAGAAAAAGACTTCTTTTGGAATACTACATTATGTTGACTACATTGATTATGCACAAGTACATACTAGTTTTTTTTTTTAAAGTGTGTAAAGATAATCCTGTAAATGCCCTGCTACCTAGTTTACAGTGGACATACAGTTCACATTTTTGAAAGAGCCACAATTATGGAAACTGTATTATGTATATCAGCTAAAATAACCAAAATGTTGTAAATATTATAAATGGATATGATCTATATATTTATGCTGCAACTTGCAATGTGATTTAATCTGAAAGTGGGGTGAATACACTATCATTATTTACAATTGTAGGAGTAATTCCATCCAGTTGTGTGATAATTTATACCGATGATCACAAATGGATGATCAAACTGAGTCCATATACATCTCAGAGACATGATTACTTTGTCAGAAGCCTGATTTTCTTGTCTCTTGACACTTGTTTTACATGCACTGAACACCAACTTTTAATATTGTGAATGGAAAGTATTTATTATTGTATGATGGCTTAAAAAAAAAAAAAAAAAAAAAGAAATGCTGATAAAATTAAATATTTTAGCTCAGTTTAGAAAAGTTGTTTTCATATAGAGTAATAGCACAATAAAGTTTATATTTTCATTATTTGTGTTTGCAGAGAACCACTCATTTCCTAACAGTGCTCACAGTTTGGGTTCAATAACAGGTTTGTCTTTCCATATGTTCCAGAGCTACATTTATGATCCATCAATCATTTCTCAGAACCGCAATCTGTTATGACAGGGTATGTCTAAATCACTTAACCTAAAATCAACAGTGTGAGTGTGCCAGTCTATCCGTTGCTCCAAACATCATTCCCACCACTAAAAGCACAAGAGCAGCCCTCTTCTTCGAACAGTCATGCACCCTGAATCCACAGTAACCGCTGAGGGAATTTGGGCAGCGGGGTAACACAGCGTTAAATTGGTGTGTTTTCACGACACTAGAGGTTTTGCTTCACTTAATATCAGAAATAAAATAAAGAATGGTATTAGAAATAATTACAGGCTACGTTGCCGCCGACATGCTGGTGAGGCCAGTGCAACCACATGAGTTTGGACCAAGGCAGATGATTCTTTCTCCCACTCACCGCTACATATCACAGGGCCACTGAAGGTCAGCAGGATGGAGCGCTGCACCACCACTGTCATCACAACCGCATCCCAGCATGCAAAGTGATCGGAGGGAAAAAAAAAGAAAAATAGGATCTGGAATGCTGACAGAATGCAACTCACAGATAACTCAAAGATAATTGATAAAAAAAACAAAAAAAAAACAACTAAGATTTAAAACTAAAAAATAGACTGAAATAAAGCTTAAATGTAAATGTTATACTTCTATGTACAATATGTTCAATTATATAAACTATTGGTCAAAAGTTTTGAATAATTATAATTTTGTAATGTTTTTGAAACATTTAACATGAAACATGAAAATGTAGTAAAACCAGTAATATTGCAAAATATTATTGCACATTAAAATAACTATTTTCTGTTTTAATATATTTTAAAATGTGATTTATTTATATGATGCTAAACTGAATTTTTACAGCAGGCATTACTTCAGTCTTCAGTATCACACCATCCTTAAGAAATCATTCTAATATGCTGATTTGGTGCTCATGCAACATTTCTTATTATTATCAAAGTTTAAAACTGTGTGCTGCCTAATATTTTTGTGGACACTTGACACAGGATACAAGATTAAAAAAGGCTTTTATAAAAAGAGGATGCATTTAATTGATTTAAAAGTGACATTTATAAGGTTACAAAAGATTTCAAAATTCCAATTTAATTAGATGCTGCTTTTTAAACTTTCTATTCATAAAAAAAATCCTAAAAAAATATTGAGCCAGAAATACTGAGCAGTAAAAACTGTTTTCCAGATGAATAATATTAAGAACCATTAATAATTGGGTACCAATAAGAACTGAACATCAAATCAGGACCATGTGATACTGAAGACTGAATTCGTAGCCCCTGCAAAATCAGCTTTTCCATCACAGGAATAAATTACATTTTAAAACACATTCAAATAGAAAACAGTGATTAAATGGCAAAAAAAAAAAAAAAAAAAATCACAATATTATTTAATTTAATATATGCCGCCTTGTTAAGCATAAGAGACTTCTTCCAAAACATCATTATATTAACAAAATTATTTACAAATTTTGACTGATAGTTTAGGACAATCAATTTTTTTGCAATAGATTACCTTTGAAAAGCATCGCTTTGTGGGCTGTAAATAAATAAAACACACCCAAAAGATATAACCAGAAAAGCTTCCCTATGAAAGGTAAATAATAATGAATAAACTAAAAATAACAAATGTAAACCTTAAACCGATCTTCGACCTTACAGGAAGTTTCTGGATATATGCAGGTGCATTACAAGGCAAAACAGTGCTAAAATACAAAGCATTAATAAAAGCGGGAAAGATATAGTTAGAATAAGAAGAGAAGGACAGTAAAGAGGGAAAAGTCAGGCTGCATTCCCAGGCACTGGTGGGATGAGGGAGGCGGAGGATGGAGGGCTACTGTCATTGTGGGAGTGCTGAAGAGTCACTGATAATTAGCTCAATTAGTGACAAAGGCAGTGTAATAAATACCGACTTAGTGTCTGGGTCCCTGCTGTCCACTCTCTACACGGACTGTGATGCAGCCAGGGACTGACGGACAATTCATTAAACCGACAAAATACCCCACCGTCCAGGCGTGACGCTGCGAGTTAGCCCCCTACAGTCCGGGCCCATTGTTCTAATTGTCTGGGTTGGAGTCGCTTTCTGGCCATCTCCTCCTCGCCCCCTCCTTCGTCCTCTTCTTTCAAAAAACCCAGTGAGTTAATGCCCCTACCTAACTCTGTAAGTAGGTGATCAGCAGGTTGGGGGAAAGAAAAAAAATGGAAAGAGATACTTGGATGGGAGGGGTACAGTGGGATTAGGGTCCGAGGGTTGCCCGGGAGTGTGAAGATTGGCCCCAATCGGAATGTCATAGAGATGAGTCCAGAAGCTCGGATGCGGGACAAAGCGAGAGTTAATTAGGAAAGATTGGAGGAGTTGGTGACAATGGGCCGCCACCCGAGTCGAGATGAAATTGCTTCCGCGGATTATCGGGGAGCGAGTGTGTGGGTTGCGGAGATGTGTGCCCCGGGAGGGGTTCGAGCAGCCTTGGATTGATGGCTGCCCCTCTGGTTAGGGAATAGGGGACAGGGGAGGCTGACCAGCTGTTCCCACAGTCTGTTCTACAGGCAGCCACCTTTGACACACGGGCCTGCCAGGCGGCAAGCAGGGAGGAAGGCTGGGAAAGGGATCTCAGAACACAAGAGCTCTTAAAAGCATAAATTCATTTTGCTTTCAATGCCAATAAGGATCATGATGGACGTATGCAAACGACAGAGTCAAAAAAAAAAAGCACAAATTCAGAGTCGCAGATTATGATAGATGCAAAACCACAAGCTGAAAACTCATTAACACTGTACATCTCTATTTAGTAACATGGTCGAAAGAGTTTATGAACTGCAGTTTTTCTTTATTGGAGCGCTCTGCTCTTTTTTCAATGCGGAGCAATACAGTTTTAATTTAATAAGTGCCCTTGAGGGGCTGTGCAAAGCTTAGAGAAACTTAACCTTACAGTTGTGGTTTGAAGCTAATAGAATAATGGCAAAAAAATAAATCACTTGAAAAAACATCCAAAACAAATCCTCACAGGGTTGGACCGAGTAAGAGTTTGGCCTAGGGAACAGCACAGAAAACAGGCACATGATATATGGACCACAAAAAATTGTGACAAGCAGCTTTTACTAAAAAATATGGAAGACTGTTTTCTCTCCTCTGGCTTGGGGCGTGTAGAAAGGGTTGAGGTACAGGCTGCTGGGCAAAATGGGCCAAAGAAAGTTTATGGAATGTGAGCAAAGTTTGGGTCACCATGCTGAATAGAGCACAGTGGAGCAGTGGTCACATGCAGAGCTGATGTAGTGTGGGCGCATGGCTTCAACAGAATGTGTGGATTCTGCACAAACCCGAAGAGGGAGGAGGTAACTCGGGTACCTCAAGACAAGAATCCCAACATTCTTTAGTGTCAGCCCTGATGAGAATGGTTTCAGCAGCACAGCATGCCTGGGATTATGGGTGTCTGCGAGTATGTGTGATAATAATGAGGTGTGCAAGTGCGGTTGTGTGTGGATTTCGGAGATGCTTGGGCATGGCAGCTGGGAAGCAGGCAGAATCCAGGAGATTTGAACCCTACATGCTGCCTGACCCTCTCAGCAGATGGTGGCTCCAGAGAAACTGCCATCTCACATCACAAAAGCCCAAGTCTTGTAACATCTCCATCATTCGCTTGTACTCTGCCTTGCAACTGCTCCCTGAGAAGAAGCAATGTTAAAGATGACAGGGCATTAGTTGGCATCATTGTATAGAAATCATAATGCGATTGAATGTATGATCAGTGACCTACTGGATGATTTGATTTGATTCACATGAGCTGCTACTTTAATTTAACTGGATAGTTTACTCACCCTCATGTCGTTCCAAACCTGTATAACTTTTTTTTTTTTTGTGGAACACATTAGCGGATGCTTTTAAAAATGATTCAACAGTTTTTGCCCATGAAAGTCTGTAGGGTCCAAAACAACACCGGAGCCTTATGAATTTTACAATATGGACAAAAAGCACCTGACATTGCAAAATACCTACAAATAATTTTATGGCTTTTAGTCTATATATAAGAATATAGATGTTGTGACAATAAATTAAGAACTGAAGAATTTAATTTAAAACAAGTGAAAATGTATATAATGTGATTTATCTTGATTTACTTAAAACAAGACAATGATTTAATAAATGTATAATTTGCGGCCATAATATATTGTTTTCTCTTGCATATTACACATGGTGCTCCATTACTTGTGGATTATTGTGATGTGTTTAACCAGCTGTTTAAACTCTCATTCTGACGGCCCCCATTCATTGCAGAGGAAGTGATGTGATGCAAAATTTCTCCAGATCTTTTCTAATGAGTAAACAAACACATCTTGGATGGCCTGGGTGTCACAAATTTTTCAGCAAATTTTCATTTTTGGGTGAAATATATAACCTGCTTATGAATGCAGTGGCAATAGCAAATCATGTTTGATAGCTGTGATGTAACTAAGATCTTTCAATATGTCCATTCAAATATCCTGTTTCAAAAATAAATATTTAAAAATGTACTAATCAAGAAGCTCTGACACACCTAAAATTGCTTTTAAAAGAACAAAGGGTATGATTGACATTAATAATTTTGTAGAAGGAGAATTTTACATTATTTAGTGGATAAAAAGTCTATATCTACAGAAACAGAAGCCGTGCACTCTTAAACCTACTTCTTTTCTGAGGATGTTTCTGTGGATTAGGGTGAGTATTATAAACCATTAGACTGATGTCTGTTGCTTATGCTGAGCAATGTGTGCAGCGCACTTCAGAATGGAGTCTGGGTGATGTACAAGTCTGTGGGAGAAAGTCTGTGTGGAATAATATCTGTATTCCTGTTCAAGTGTGTATGTTGGCGTGTGTGTGGGCGAACGGGCCTGATGCAGTAATGATTTAGGTGGCAATATTGACACAATGGACCATGACCTCTTGATTTAGTCTATTTAGGCGACAGACGGTTTTTAGTAGGCCTGCTTTCCAGCCAGGCTAAATCACATTCTGCAACCACATGATGACAGAGATAAAGTTTAAATAATGGTGCCTTTTTTATTTATTTGATTACTGAAAATTGTGAATTGTTACTGTTGGCTCAGAAAGAAATGTTTTACAGGGATAGTTCACTCAAAAATTATAATTCTGTCATCATTTACTCACCCTTAAGTCATTACAAACTTGCAAAACATTTATTCTTTAGAACGCAAAAGAAAATATCAGTTTTTTTCCCCATAAATAAAAGTCAATGGGTTCCAATGTTGTTTGCATTGTTGCTACTTATCCAAAATACATGGACAGAAGATATGTTATGTTATGTATACTTTACCTGTTTAACCTCAAAACATAACAATGTATGAAACAGTTGGCCAAGCAACAAAACAAACTAAATATTAACAAATATCTAACCACTGGATGGCGTGATTAACCAATCAGAATCAAGTATCCCAAACAGCCACATAATAAATACAAATTTTAACTGGATCATACCTACCTAAAAATCTTCCAGCATAATGATCACACAAGCTGCCTGTGGAGCTGCAAGTCATATACTGTAGTTTATTTACAGTGCTTCATGCACTTCCATCCTATCTAGTTTTGGAGAGAGAAAAAAAACAGTTATCAATAGTTTGACTGTCTGAATGAAATCCACTGGGGGGGGGGAAGTTGTTTACGACAAAGGAAAAAGCATTGGGTTTTTTTGTTTTAATTACTGGCTATGTTTTTATAGCAACAGTGGGTAAGTGTTCAACTCTGACACATGAACGGAGGAATGTTTATTTGCTGAAGTTTAGGGGCATAGTGGTCACAGGAACACTGGCACATTCCTCTGTCCCCAACTCTCCCTTTTCACTCTCATGATATCTTAAATTCAGTGCTAATATTACAGTCACAGCAGTCTTTCCCTCAAGTCCCAGTGCTAAAATGGACATCTTAAAGTCTGTACTAATACAAAGTCAAATAAAAGCACAATATTACCCTGTTGAAAAAAAAAATACAGCATATACTGATTGATTGGTTATGTTTTGAAGCATGGCAGATGGTTTGAGCTGGTCCTTAGTTGGTTGTTAGCTATTCGTAAACTTGTTGAGCAACTAGCTCCTGTTCAGAACTAGCTTAAACTAGCCCATGACCAACTAAGGACCAGGTTTAACCAGCTCAAACCAGATTCTATGATTCAAAACATACCTAACCAGCATATGTTGGTTCTTTCAACAAGGTAGTGGAAGTGTATATCACTGCATGCACCTCTGAATCAGTGAGGCCTGGTTTCATCTCTTCAGTTCCCATCAGCTACCCTGTAAAGAAGACATTTCTCTCAGCAACAGCTCCTTAAGTTCAGTGACACAGGGGACAGTCAACCGAAGGAGCTACACATCCACTCTTCCAGTCTGCACACGCATGTTGAGAGCTGCTTGCATTAGAACACCTCCCTCTTTTGCCCCCACCTCTCACCAACACTCCACTTCACAATCCAACTCTATTTTCACTTCCAGAAGCAAAGCAGTGGACATTTCAGAATGCCATTATGCCAACTGTCAATTATTGTCCATCACCTCAGAAATCCCCCTCATTGAAATGACAACAATACTGCCACATACAGAGGTGTGAGTTGATCTTGAATTGACAGTGGTATTTCGGAGAGCAAAACTGTTCATGAAGAAATCAACTGTGCACTAAAGAGAACCCGTCCCCACCAATATTTGGATCTGTGGTACAAAAATATGGGTATTTCAGTGATTCTACATTTGGAATCTCTCAATTTTCAATTCATGGCAACTACTTCAGTGTTTGGCTGCTAATACCATTAATTTAAAGATCATTAATTTAACTTATTCTAAACTTGGACAAAAGCATTTGGGAGAGACGGTCAAGTATAGGGCTCTGCAGGAAAGTATTACGAAGCCTCTACTGACATCTAGTGGAAACCTTAATACACCAAAAAATTATGAACACGAATTTATCTTGCATTGTTTGGATTTACCGAGATGATTATAAATCAGCGACAATCCGTGCAATGTACTTTTTTACTATGAATCTCTAAATGGCACCAGTTCATTTCCAGAACAGAAATATCTATCATATTAAACTATATTCTATTACTTTAAAATCTTTGGGCCTTTTATTATCTTACCCAGAGACTTCCGGCTGCTCTCCGCACTATATAAATGACGTAAATGTTCTTCCGGTCCTCTTTCACGCTTTTCTGAAACAAGATGGTGAGTTTAACAATCGTTCAGACAGAGGCCAGTGTTTCATAATATGTTTATGAGGAAGAGTTAGTCGGTTTTTTTCCCACTGTTTCTACATATCGTATTTTTTTTTTTACTACCTACAGCTAAACTCTACTCCAGTTTGTTCATATGAAGTCATTAAAGCGATACTACGGCTGAAGTGTAACGCAGATACATTTAAACTCGTAACAAGCATTTAGAAGACATTTATCTTGACATTTAACTGATTATGTTAAGCTTTAAAATCCGGTAACGTACATTACTAACGACTATCTAATTATTAATGTTTTAAAAGCCCGGATAAGTGATGGAGATTTTTAGGCTATAGACTTAATACACGAGATGTAACGTTACATTATAAAAAAATGAAATAAAAATAAACCCCTACAGTGGAGTAAGAGACACAGAGACTTCGGTTACCATTATATTTGAACTTCAAAATAATAAAATCTAAATCCTAAATCTTTTGTTATATCATGATTAAACAAGTTTGTCATTTGTAAACCAGTGCCAACTGTATTTCTTTATCTCCTAGACTAAGAAAAGGAGGAATAATGGTCGTGCCAAAAAGGGACGTGGACATGTCCAGCCCATCCGATGCACAAACTGTGCCCGGTGTGTCCCTAAGGACAAAGCCATCAAGAAGTTTGTCATCAGAAATATTGTGGAGGCTGCAGCTGTTAGGGACATCTCCGAAGCCAGTGTGTTTGACTGTGAGTAAATGCACTTGTCGGGAAACTAGGCTTCTTGGGTAGTGGGAACAATCAGGGGTTTGTTAAAGCATTAAGCAAACTTGTTTCTTTGTCCTTGTACAGCCTACATTTTGCCCAAACTGTATGTGAAGCTGCACTACTGTGTCAGCTGTGCCATCCACAGCAAAGTGGTGAGGAACCGCTCTCGTGAGGCCAGGAAGGACCGGACCCCTCCTCCGCGCTTCAGGCCCGCTGTAAGTCTTGCATCCACTTTCAATGAGAACATAATCATGTGTTGTGCTTGATAGCAGTTAGGAATGATAAAACATACTAATATACCATTTTGTCAATATGTAATACAAAGTTAACTGTTTTTTTCTTTCTTTCAGGGTGGTCCCCCAAGACCCCCTCCAAAACCAATGTGATCTGGAGATATTTGCATACATTTTTATGTAAGGAAATAAAGTGGACTAAAATTAAAAGCATGTTCTTCTGTATGTGTTCACTCAAAAATTAAAAATGTTGCTTTACTTTGTGTACTTGAAGTTCGGTTTTACTCTGAGAAGTACATGGGGAAAGATTACATAGGGAAAATAAAACCGCTTAATTTTATAGTCATATGAATTAGACCTTACTTTTTTTTTTAAATCTCATTTCTACTTTTAGGACAAAATTCAATACATTTACTGTAGAGCATTTTGAAAAGGAAAATATTGTAAAGTTTTGCAAAAACTTTTACCACTTTTTAGTTTACATTAGTCACCCATGAACAATAATGCTACAGCATTTATTAATCTTAATGGTTAATTAAATTTACTCAAACGGTTTTAAAATCTAAAGTTGTATATGTTAATGTTAAAGCAGTCTGAACAATAAACTTATTAAAGATTAATAAAGGCTGTACAATACATTACTCATTGTTTATGTAAGAAGTGTTACCAATATTTGTTTTACAAATAAAATCTTTTATATTTTTACTTCAAATAAGATGCATTATGTACTAGTAGTAAATAAAAATGAAACCCTATTAGTATCATCATTAACAAAAACTATTAACAACTGGAATAAAATATAAATATTAGATGAAAAGCTTGAACCAAAATTAAAACCGAAATAGAAAATAAAGTTAAATAGTAAAACTGAAAAACTAATAGACTCAATTTTTTTAATGAAAATATAAAAAACATTAAAAATACTAATAAATACGATAACAGAATATTAATAATAGTGAAATATCTGCAATTACGTTGGCACAACTGATAAAATAATTATTAGAACAGTAATTTATAATACATGCTAGAACTTTTTTTAAGTCATGGCTCTGTCCTTATTTTAACCAACTGCATGGAATATTTGTTAATTTCAAAATTAATCTGACACAGCAAAACTATTTAAGTGCACTACATAAGTCACCTTATATGTCCACCTTCCCTTTAACATACTGAACAATACAATCAACAGAATACTAAACATAAAATACACAAAATTAGACATAAATTAGGCAAACTAGAGAACAAGTGTTTACAGTTGTAAACGGACAGAAGTTACAACAAATATTACTTTATTGGACATGAAAAATTACTTCAACTTAAAGTTGGGTTACACTCCTTAAAAACAAGATCAAATAAACAATACCTCTTGAAACCAACACACCTTTTATAGAACATGAGGCAGTTTTTTATATTCTAACAAATTTGAGGTAAAGAGTTTTTCTTTGTCATATACATTTTTTTTTCTCACAAAATATTTAAAAACATTGAACCCAGGGATAAAACCCAAGAATGACAGAGAGTCTGATCCCTGCCTCCCCGAAAATGCTAGGTCTCTCTTTCTCAGTTGCTGCTCATTATGGTTGCTTCACAGTTCATTTAAAAATATTGAGCTCCTCACACCTTGGGGATAAGAAATATGAAATGGTGCAGAAAAGAGCTGGGTTTGGTTTAGACGAAATAGGGAAAATTGCAGCCAGTATTTCACAAGCAGAACAGTTGCAGAACCCCAGCAAACAAACGAGTACACATGCAAGCTCCCCCATTCACACACGCAGTAGAATTCATTAAATAATTTCTTTTTGACCATTAAGTGCATTGTGTCATATATGGTTTTTGCCATAATTTCAAGTAAATAAATTTATGTCTGCAGTAAAGTCTATGAAGGGTGCAAAGTCCTTAACTAACCTTTGTAAATACTGGATTTGGTCTAACTTCTTTGATCCATTCATACCATTCATGTACTCCGTAGGCTTGCACCGGAGTGAATTCAAGCATACGCATTAAGAGGCCTACAAACATTGTAAAAGTAACCGTAAGATGTAGGGTCAGTGGATTACACATAAGCAAGTATAGGAAACAGCTGACCGCCTCCAAGGTCAAGTGATACACACATGCCACAACATCCAAGTACCCTTAACCACAGCCCACGTCACATAAAGGTGATAAAATGTACAAGCAATCAAACGAAACAAATCTTCGAGAATCTTCAAAATTCACTCATTGGTGCTTTCGTTTTGTCTCAGTTTGTGCAAGTGAGATCCACTGATAAAACAGGCCATGATATATCTTGGCAGGACGGTACGTACCTCTACGACAACATTTCAGTTCTCTCCTTCAAAATCGAGCAGCGGTTCGTTCGTACTCAGCGGGGATCGAGAGTACCGTATGCATGAACTCAGGACACGACCACACAGGACAAGCGTACAGAATACAAGTCCAATATCGAGGGCAGAAGTCACACAAACATCCAAGCACCGAATTTTACAACACGAGGAGAAAATGTTCAGTTCTGAATCCTTAAATGACCGCGACCCCTTTTATTATTAGGAAAATAGCCTTTATAGAATTGTTTTTAAAAACACCACACTGTTCATCTGGTCTTTATAACCAATGTGTTCGCGTATCAAATTGTTTCTTGTTTTCTCTAAATAGCATTTTTTATCAGAAATCAGTGCAATAGAGCAATTTTAGAAAAAAAGGATTATGTTTCAAAGCTCAGTTACCAGCCAATACTGTGCCTCCCCTCCTAAAGCCTATGAATAAAATCCCCCTCCCACCCCCGTGCCGCCACGTCTGTCCGAAACCCTCCCAACAGCCCCAGCAAAACACTCACATTTAAGCAGAATTAGAAAAAGTGCAATCCTCCTTTTGAGGTAACAACCCTTCCCCTTCACTCGTCATCAAAATCTCGGAATGCGACATGGGTCTGCGTTTGGTCTGCATCAGAACGTTAAGACCCCCCCCCCCCACATCTAAAAAACATAATGTGGCCCACTGTGATCGCAGCATAACCAAGGATGGATGGCAGGGACTTTGTACTACAAAAATGCTTTAAAAAAAAAAACTCTTTATCATCATTTAAGTGAGGTCGAGATAAAGTTTGAAATGACAATCAAGATCTGAGGCACGAGGAAACCAAGTGTTTTTTGTTTTTTTTTCTCTCTTCAGGGCAGAGGTTGTAGACTCAAAAACTAAGGCAAATGTTTCAAGTTCATTTCCTTTCTCAAGTAAAACATCAACATACATTTTAGAAAGAAATAAAATTACCCGAGCCATAGCTTAAGCCCAATCCTATATGACCCAAGAGTGCCGTATCATCTCAGTTTTAAAGTTCCCCGAATTCAAGCTGCACTGTATCTACTGAATCGTCCAGCATTAAAAACCATGTGCAATTCGACAACTAGCTTGTACAGGGTTCATATAAAGCAACGATTAAGGCAATATGTGTCTGTGCTCCTTATATGGCTAACATACCAATACTCCAGCCTCAGTTTTGCAATTCACGCTGCTTGCTCTCCATTCCCTCTCTGTCAGCAATGTCCTCCCTGAGTCGCCTAATTTCAACAGTCCCACCGAGGTATCCTAAAAGAGCACAATGTTTGCGTGAACACTCCTAGGCATAGATTTCTCTTGTTTAACAGGCTCAGAAATTTTGGAAAACCACTCTGGAAACAGTCCAGACTTTGGACGCCAAAGCAGTTCATTGTCTTTCTCTCTTCAAGAGGCAGACTCTATGTAAACGCCACCGAACAGATGAGTATAGACCTAATCTCACACCTCCAATTTCTCTTCTCAACTGATAAAAATAAACCCCACGGAAGGAAGGCACTTCTAAAGCAAAACAGCTGCGTCTTGCGATGAATGACTTGGTATGGGAGTGCAATCGGAGGATGCGACTTGTCCCCCGTTTGAATCCTCTTGACATCCTCTAACACCGGATGCAATTGCACATCTTATGTTCGTACCTAAGCGATTAGTCTTCGATGGTAAAATATGATTTCCGTTAACTATAAAAGCAGGTGATAATATGCCCCAATCTGGTGCAGACCAAACTAGACGCCATGACGCCATCTCAAAGCAGCATACAACTCTGTACATCTCCCCCCCAGTCTCGACTTCCGCCAACTACAAGCCCACCTCAGCCAACCTGGTGCTCTCCGCGCACAATGTGCGAGGAGAACTCGTAGCGGTCCTGGCTGCGGTGGCCACAGATGTTGCACTCGAAGGGCTGGCGGAAGCCGTGGCAGCCCATGTGGATGGTGAACATGACATGGTCCAGAAAGAAAATGCGACAGTGCTCGCAGCGGAAGGAGCGCACCGACCGCCCTTCCCCGTCCACCACCTGCATGGCTTCCCTCACTGGTGGTGAGCGTGGACTCGCCTTGGTCGGTAAACCCCCAGGGACCCTTTTCTCCCTGTCCCCTTCCATGTCTGTTTCTTTGGCGTGACTAGGACTGTGCCGCTCTCGCCCACGGTGGTTCAAGTTTCCCGGTGGCACCGAGGTGATGACGCACTGTTCCTCCGCCATGCTCTCAGTGTCTGTCGAATCTTGGTAACCGTTGCTTGGCGAAGCGTTGTGGTTGCGGGCGGAGGGCGCATCTTCATGACCCTCGCCAGCCTCCCTCCCGGCCAGGCCCATGGAGATGCCCCCTGCACAGTTTAGACGCTGCCCAAGAGGAGTTATGTGAGGGTATACGGAGCTGATGACTGGGGTGAACTCTGAGAGGCAGGCGGAGTGGGGAGGCATACGCAGGGAGTGGGAAGGATCCATATCATTGCTGCCTCCTCTCTGTGCCCGCAGGAAACGTCCTCCCATGCCTGCTAAAGCAGTGGTGTCACCCTCGGGGTGCGAAAGCAACATGTCCCCTTCTTTCTCAGGATTGGGGTCAAGTTCATAAGGTGCTTCGGCTATATTCAGTCGCATGTGCTTTTCACCTAGAAAATCAAGGAGCGTCATTGGTCTTCAGTAACCACTTGATTGCACTGAAATAACCAAAGCAATAACCAATAACATTTTTATAACATTCTTTTTCAAAATTTAATTCATTGCAGCAAAATTTTAAAACCTTAACTGAGAAAACGGAGCAAATTAGAAGATATAGATAAATATATATATATACATACACACACACACACACTACTGTTGAAAATTTTGGAGTACAGTAATATTTTTTTAAAGAAATTAATGTGATATTACAGACATTTACACTGGAGAATTGGCTGGGGAAAAGTCAGCTATGCTAACACCAAAATACATTACAAAAAAAAATAATAATCTGTTTTGATCAAATAAATGCAGCCTTTGCATCCACATTTATCTACATGTTGCTATATTAACAATCAGTCAGTAATTAGATGGAATTAAGTTTCACTAACCTTACAAATTTGCATGTTTAACAATTGAAAAATGTACAAAGAGAGCTCATTTTGAGTGCTCAGCTCATTTTGAGTCAGACATAATAACATATGATTCACAGAAAAAGCCATCCAAACCAAAACATTGATTTGTTTTTGGCAAATCATGATTTGGCCCTTGATTCAGACAGATTTGTTCATAAATTTTCATAAACATGTTTTCTGTTGTGTAAAGTCTGTAAACAATTCACTAACTCACTAACTTTTCACCCGGAATGGGAGAGCAGAAACGAAATGGTCATACCCAGAAACTTCTGGGGTGTAGATCTCTTCCTCTTGGTGATGCTATTGGTCAGCCGGTCAATGAAAGTCATCTTCTCTGAGGAGGACTGGATCAGGGGTTCAGACATCATCTCCACATTATGGGACTCTTCACCTGAACATAATACCAATGTAGAAGCATGTTTATAATAGAATAATATTCAAAATGGTGTTTGCCAATACCAGTGCAATTTCACACCATTTTTGATTCCACAGCAATTATTTATATGGTATTGAATATACGCTACAGTTCAGATGTTTTGGGGTCTGTTTTTGGAAGAAATCTCTCACAAGGGCTGCACTTATTTGATCAAAATTACAGTAAAATCAGTACTACAGTGAAATTCAAGAGTTTCTATTTTACTAATAATATGTTTATATGTTTATTATTCCTGTGATGAAGTTTCCTCATCATCACTCCAGTTATCAGTCATTCTAATATCCTGATTGGTTGCTCATAAATACTTTCCTATTATCATAAATGTTGAAAACATTCCTGGAACAATGCTGCTTAGTATTTCTGTAGAAACCGCATTCAATTTCTCCAGGGTTCCTTTGCAAACATTTATTTAAAATAGAAACCTTTTAAAACATTACAGATGTCTTTACTGTTACTTTTGATTAATTCAATCTGTCCTTAAGAAAAATTGCACTGACCACAAACTTTTAAACAGCAGCGTAGACCTTTATTAAAAAAAAAAACTACTCCTTTATTTAAAAATCTAAATACACAGTCCAATGTAAAATAAATGACTTAAGAGCAGAGCATTAACTGTATGATTATTAATGAACTTACAATACATTAATATTGATTTAACACAGCAGCTCTGTTTTTCAAATAAGAATAAAAAAGCATATCATCAACAAAAGAGACAGGTATAAGCTACATTTGAACTCATACTGCAAGCCCTACAGCACAGTGATATTTTACACATAACCACCTGTTTATATTCTCAGTGTTTACAATTATACCTCTCCAAAGCATGTATTTTAATCACGAAGTGCTTTGGACCGTTCATGCACGCCGCTACATCACCAGCTGTGATCTTCACAGAGCATGAATGCAATAACACTGGAGAGCTTTCAAAAGCAGCCGCCTGTCAGACAGCACTTGAGTAGTGAATACCACTGATGCTCCAGAAAGAATGAGATCATGCATTTTAACATCTTGGTGCCAAAGCACTGCTAGTTCTGACCTCCCTTGCATAAGGGTGAGTAAATATGGTATTACCGTGTGCAGGCTGGGTGTTGTGAGCAGGCTGGTGGTCCAGACTCTGTAGGTAGCTGTGACAGCGCTCACGATGCTCCTCCAGGGTGTTCTGCTGCTTGTAGCTGCGGCCACAGTAACTGCACTTGTAGGGCTTCCCTACTGTAGGGGAGGACACTGAAATAACAGAGAACATGAAAGCATTTCACACAGCTTTGCAGGTGTTCTGGAAACAAGAACATTACTAATACAGTATTGATGTTGTGGCTAATAAAAGATGCTACCCACTTAGAATAATGATTATTTTTTATATAAATTGCAATATAGAAATGTTAATATAATAGAATAATTTTTCCAATATGATTATTAAGAATGAATAATGAATAATGTAATGACTTATACAGGATTTATCAGACCACAGAATTTCCCTTGTCACAATTTCCCCAAAAACGAAATGACACGCTGCTCATCTATGACGTTTGTAGAAAAGGAAAACCTACAGACCGCATCTGTCCGTTCAGGTTTAGAGACGTGCGTCATTTCGGAGAAATTCATTACTAAAGTCATTTCTCTGAATATCTGCATTCTCATTCAAAGGACCTTAGGCACTACAGGTAAATGCTCTTCATCATTCAAAAACACAAGCAGGATATCCTGTTTTCATAATACTCTAAATGTCATACTAGACCGCTGAATTTTGTTGTCTTTTACTAAAACTTGATTACATAACCAATGGATGAGGTCTTATTTACCCGTATTAGTCTGCTCGCACAACCATAAGTATTCAAACAGGTTTAAAAGGAAGTTTGGCAAAGTTCTAGGCAGCAAAATAATCACCACTTGCATTAAAGGAGAAACAGGTTAAAATGACCTTGACTACATTAATTTCTGCTCCGTGGCAAATCGAAAGGCTTTTTCCATCCCACACACTTTTCCATCCATTTATTTTCCAGCCGCAAAGTTCTCTTTCCTTCCTTCTCTTTATTTCTCGCAAATGGCCTCTCTCAAACCACAAAGGCTCACCGGAGTGGGTGCGGAGGTGTCCTGTCAGGGCGTCACGGCGGCGACAGGCGTAGTTACAAAAGGGACATTTGAAGGGCTTCTCGCCAGAGTGGAGCTTGATGTGACGCAGCAAGTTGCCCTTCTGAGTGAAGGAGGCCCCACACTGGTTACACTGGAATGGCCGCTCACCTACAGAGACCAAGACTACCAGTTTTCCCACCGGCCCAAAAAAACAGCAGCACATATCTTCAAGCTGGCATTTTTTAAAAGAGTTTGAACTTTTTTTTTTTGCTGAGAGTAAGTTAGGAAACACTTACCTGTATGGCTGCGCTTGTGCACCATTAGAACATTGGGTCCGATGCAAATCATCCCACATATATCACATTTAAGTTTCCCATTGGGCAGCCGAATGGGACCCGGGGATGCGGACTCAGAGCTGGCCATCTCCCCGCAGCCGCTCCCAGACTGCCCTCGTGTACCTCCGACTATCTCCACACCACCATCTTCTGCCAACTCACCCTTTTCATCTTTCCATCTTTCATCCTTCTCCCCAACTCTCCTTTCCGCCAGTGGAGCACCACCTGCCTCCTCGTCACTATACAGCTCCACCTTGATGGAGTTAGCTGGGAATGGAGAGAAAGTTGTAAATTTATTCACTAGCAAAATGCGTTCATCCATTACAGAGTATAAATAATCAGGAATCAGTGTGTGGCAGTAAAATGAATGGCAAATGCAGAAATTATTCAAAATGTAAAAGTGAGTTTAATGGACAGAAATACTGACCACTGAGTGAGCGGCTGGGTGAGGACTGTTGACTGTTTGGTGTGCTCACAGTGGGTCCTCTGACCCCTGCAAAAAACTCCCGCTCTGTTGAAGAATCTCCACTACCTGAAAACATTGAAACAGTCATGTACAAAGGGGGTCCAAATAATCCCCAAATAATAATTTTTTTTTTTTTTTACATTTAAATCAAATGTCCCACTATAAATTATATCAGTTTGACAATTTGAGTGAAAAGTTGAACTGAAAAAAAAAAAAAACATTTTTTTTTTTTTTGAATGTCTTAGTATTATTATACATTTTTTTAATTACATTTTTTTATTCCCAGATTTTAATGTGGACATGGACATTGAAACCCACTATATTTAGCTACATGCACGTGTATGAGAAAAAACTAAAGAATAAGACCTGATAAAGGCACCTTACCTGACATGTACGAACGGCCATTGCAATCGTCAGCATTCATCATCACACCAGGTGCCTGTACCGAGAAATCAAACAAAAAATATTACTCAATAAGGCATAAAACTTACACATATTACAAAAAAACAACTTACAATTTGAAGCACATTTTTAAGAATCCTAAGTGCATGCATTGATACATTATACAATAATACAGTGCACACAAAGAACGCTAAAATGTTTATCTTTGGCTCTTCTGATTTCAACTGAAAAAATAAACTGGTTCACTTGCAGTTCGTTATTTCTCCCTTTCCTGTGTGGTTGCACGGTTCGAGTAGCTGAATAATTTATATGCACACACTGGTCAAGATCTCATTTCTAGTTCAACAGCTGAATTGAGTGTCCAATCTATAGAATTCTAGGCTTAAATGGAAAGCGTAGTGTGCAAGAAACTACCCTCCCTTTAGACTGTGACCTATCAGAACACAGGCTGACATCTAAAGCAACCATGATACTAAGGCAAATGCAGGGGTTGTTATGATTTGCAATTACTCAGAAATTTCCACATATTTTCTGTCGCCTTTGGTACTGGAAACAAATGCAACACTTTTGGTAACAAAATAAACGTTTGTGTTTATAAAAATAACTATTTGACACATCTGCCATCAAAAAAGGATTGTAATTTTAAGACTTTAAAGCTTTTAATCTTTGGCATTCAGCATGTTGTGCAGCATATATATATAAAAAATTCTGGATATCTATAAATAAAATTTATTTGACCCCAAAATATTTAATATTTTCTCAAATATAGACCCTCACCCGTACTGTACTTTATGATTGTAAATAGTTGGGCTAAAGACCACCTGCAGTAAAAGCTCCCTTGGATGTAATATTTTATACCAAATAACAACACAAAAAAAAGAAAGAAAAAAAAAACACCATGGCACTTTCCTTAACATTTCCAGTATGTGGCATAAGTGGGAATGAATGTATTTGTTGAAATCAGCATGCAAAATAGACTAATTTTGTCTGCTCCAGTCATAACATAGAATTATGAAACACATAAACTAGAGAAAAAGACACACCATACATTAACTAACAGCAAAATAATATACAAGCAAGGTGTTTTAAAAGACAAAGAAACCCTAAAAGTGACTGAAATAAATATGAAAGTGACACTTTTGTCTCACACTGTGACCTAAACATTTTGTTTGACACATGACAATTATTTAGTTTAAAATATTGATTTTTTCCCCCCATTGTAATAGTATTTGGGACCAAATAAAAAAAAAAAATAATAATTTGAATCTCTAGTATCACAACTGAATTATTATTATTATTAATTTTTTTGGGGGGGAGGGGGGGGGGGGGGGGTCAAAACTGACCTAAGGATCACAGGAAGATAAAGTTTAGATATTATAAACAGCAGGTGTAGGCTCTAGACAGTTGCTATTAGACGACAAACGGCATTGGGTACTTTTTCATTCTTTTAAACCTAGAATAAATATGGGCTCTTAAAGACTATTATCTTATATCCGCTTCATATTTATAAAGATTTAATAACATATGAGCTAACAACAAACAGGCCTTCAGAAATGTAATACGTCTTTGCATCGCCTAAGACCGAAAACAGACAGCTCCAACAGACAAGTCTCATGAATTCACAGTGCTGTCACTGAGTCTAATTGCCGCATTAATCCAAACAGCCCCTGTCTGTCAGCAATCACACCACAAAACAACGCCTGACGACGAGAACATGACTGTCGTACACGAGACTTGTGTGTTTAGTAACTTTCCTGCACCGTCGTGCTGCAGAGGAGGACTGACAGACCGCACGCAGAATCATGTCAATCCTGTCTAAGAGCAGCACTAGCTAGCAGCCGCTGCTAACCAGCTAACGAGACGTGACAGCTCACAATAAGCCAAAGACAGTGCTGAACTAACTCACAAACGAAAGAACTAGCGTTGCTGACAACGCAATCCAATCGGCAGCCTCCGGTCGTGAAATACAGTCGATCTTTAGACGTGACAAACTAAGGCGGAATTTTGTTTCCTGAGAGCCCGCTCGCGTTGCTATGGCACCCAGTACTCGCCAGATGCGTCTAGCCGTGTAAACCCTCCCAATCCGAGCAGAGTTACCTGATCTAATGTTACTTTCTCTGAATAACCGGTAGCGATTTTGCACGGTGAGTATTTTTCTTACCTGACGATCGACTGTGATTGCAATATTTATACAGCAGAAGCGCCGTTTGTTTTCTCTGGCGAAGGCAACATCTCCGGGATCTTTTACCTGAAACCCCAAACAACTTCCGGGCCCATGCTGGGATACAGGCCCGAGTAACCTATAACCGAAAACCGCCTCGCAAATCCACGATTGCGAGAGATTATCGAATGCATCGATCCTCATGCTACAGGTTAGCAAACAAAAAGCTAACGCCACCTTTTATTATTATTATATTATTATTTATTTTCGACGGTAGTGTGTCAGTAAAAGTGACCGTATAATTTGGATAATTGAGACTAATGATATTACTAATTATATGCTGTTGTTATTATTTCAATGTCAGTAGTAGTGACATTTAAAAAACAAATCTTTCCTATGATTTATCTTAAGTAATAACTTTACGTTACTTCTTTCATTTAAGCAACTTAAAACACTTCACTCTAACAAACAGGTCAAATGTGTCTGTTTGTGAGAATCGTTGCATGTATTATTAGAACAAATCACACAGTATTGATATTATAAATTCTAAAACCATTAATCATTTTATTAGTGTGCAAATAAAAAATAAAAAAATCCTAAATTAAAGCAACACTTTATCATTTCCATATGTAAGGTAACAGGCCTAATATTTGTTTAGTTTTGGGGATTTTGTTGAATTAAAAAATGTGACAGAAATGATAGGCAACATTCACGAAATTCTAAATTCTAAAACCATCAATAATTTAATTAGAGTGCGTATTATTATCATTAATAATATTATCATTATTGTAGTAGTTTTTGATGTTATGTAGGCCTGTCCTACAGTAACATGCATATAGTTTCACGTTCATTTATTTATATTCTTGGCTATGATACCTGCATTGCAGAGTAATATAATACTCTGTTTTGATTTTACAGAGTCATACTAATTCAAACTAGTAAATATATAGCAAATATACCTAAATTTAGAATTTACTCATATCCTAGGTTCATCAACAATTATATCACCATCGGTCAAAAATCTTGGTGTAATATTTGATGACTAGCTAACTTTCAAGGACCAAATTGCAAAAACTGCTCAATCTTGCAGGTTTGCATTGCATAACATCAGAAAGGTCAGGCCCTTGCTGACAGAGCTTGCTGTTCAACTTCTTGTCTAGGTCATTGTCCTTTCTTGGCTGGACTACTGCAGTGCTCTTCTGACTGGATTTCCATCATTCCTCTGCAAATGATTCAGAATGCAGCAGCATGTCTGATCTTCAACAAGCCCAGAAGGGCCCACGTCACACCTCTCTTTATCTCCTTGTACTGGCTACCATTGCAGCTCGCATAAAGTTCAAGTCATTGATGCTTGCAAATAGAACAGCCACAGGCTCAGCAACCTCCTACATCAACGCACTCTTACTAATCTACATCCATTCCAGAAGCCTGAGATCTACAATAATCTTTTAATTTTGTCATTAATATATACATTTTGTTAATTTTTTTTTCATTTTTTCCCTACAATAAATTGCTAATAATAATAATAGACCGTGAAGACCCCTTGGGGTCGCCAACTCCCTGTGGAAGAGTAGCAAAACAATTATTTTAATGTTACCACAAGATGGCAGAGAATCCTAAGTTGTCCTCCTCCAGGGAGAACTTCTCTAAATAAAAATGAGAAACCTTTTTTTTTATTTTATTAACGTTTATTACATCATATTGACTTTATCAAGACAAAAATATTCTTTTGTTCTCTCAAGTATGTAAAAATTAAATTTGTGACTTTTAAACAGTAACCTATGTGACTTCTTTCCAAGAAGATCATTTTCTCCTTTTTGTCTTATGTCTGTTCAGAAGTATTTCATATGCCTCCTGAATCTGAATAAACATCTGCTGTGCCTCTGCTTGCCGCTTGGGATTGTGGTCTGGATGCCACACTTTGACCAGTTCTTTATAGCTGCGAGTGACCTCCTCCAGAGAAGCTTCTTCTGACAGTGATAGCATCTGATTGTAAGAAAATATTAAAATGCATCCATTATAAAAAAAAAAAAATACATTATTTACCTTATTATATGTAAAAACACTGCAAAGTAAGACCTATAAATATTCAGTTGACCACTTGAAACTGTATTGAACTCACCTTCAGAGCCTCCATTTCTTTTTTACTATACTCATTAAGAATTATTTCTAGCATCTTCCTCCAGGTTTCCTCGTAGAAACCTCCTCCTGTCAGGCCACATAGCAGACGATATGGCAACAGCAAAAAATACTCTAGGAGTCCTTTGAGCCATGGAATGAACCAGAAGAAATCAAGCAGTGCCGCTATACAGTCCGATATGTAGTATAATGTGGCAGTGGTGTTGTGGAAAACACAGTATCCCAGCGGAGCAGAAAAAGCCAGCACACATAAACTCAGACGAAACAGACGGGGCCCTTGGGAAGATTAACACAAACTGGCTTAATTAAACAGTCTCGCACATGTACATTATGCATAAATAACTTTTTTTGCGCCAACATTTTGAGAACCAAGTAGAAACCAAATAATTTATAGAACTTTACTGCAAGAACGTTTCAAAGAACTTTGCCAAAGTGTTAGTCAAAGTTCTTGGAACATTCACTATGGGTTGATATGCAAAAAATGTGTATATGTAAAGTGCATCTCACCAAGTGGCTCTGGCCTCTGAGGTCTGAACGTGCTGTGCTGCGCAGCGGTAACACTGCCAGCTATGCTGATGGGCAGAGGAGAGAGGTTGCTGCCATAGAAGATGGATGATGTGATGATGCACATAATGAGGGTCTTCTGAAGGTCAGAGGTCTGCTGGCCCACAGAGGACACCAGCTGAATACCTGTAGCTACGCTCAGTGGCAGCACTAGGAAGTAGAAGAAGCTAAGAGAACTGAGACTTATTAAAGCCACAGAGCCGAAGTAAATACCAACACAAATCTGACCGGCAAACCGAATCAGGCCCACAGGTGGTGGTGGATTGGCTTGTGGACGTCTAACGGGGGCTCTCTCTGCTGCATGGTTGGCCTCGTTCACATAAGATGGGATACGGAAGAAGTCTCTTGCCCAGCCAATGCCAAAACCTCCAAAAGTTAGTATCCAAAGAAGAGCATGGCTGTCTCTGCCAAGATAAATGTGATGAAAGCCAAGTGGGCCACCCATTGCCCACAAGGCATATGTGATCATGACCTTTTTAGCCATAAGGTCATTCTAGCTGCACGCAGGAGCTTGAAAAAAAAAGTCAATAATTTTCAAGTTTAGCCAATAACACGAGTAGGAAAAGTGCTTAATAATAAAGTGTAAGAACAAGCATTTTATGTGAATCTCATGCAGTTTTTAAATAAATAGTTCACCCAAAGAGAACAATTTCACCTGCTTCTCATGTAAATCTATCTTATAGGACTATATAGCATGAAATATTGCTTTATTTATTGCTTTTATGGTGCTTTTTCCTTTAGGAGCTTGATAGCATTGGTTAGCATTTACTGTATGAACAAGAAAAGCACTTTTTGGGTATATATTTTCTCCTTTGGTGAAATAAAGTCATACAGGTTTGGAATAACATGAGGATGAGTAAATAATGACATAATTTTTATGCTTTTGATAATCTCTCTTTTCACTCTCCCATATCACCCATATCACTGGCTTTCAAGTTATAAAATCACACAGCTCACTGTTCTCTTACCTGCTGGAACTGAGAGATCAAGCTTCATTCAAATACCAGATTGTTTTAGAAGACTCCTATAACATGATAGTCATTAAAAAATGTAAGAATGCATCCAACAGATCACAGCATAATCGTTTTTAAATTGAAATCATTCACTTTCAGAAAACTATAACCTATGGACTTCCGTGTTTGCATCAGTATGGACTTTGGTTTGATGAAGACACAGTTGTAAAGAGCAAACGTTAATACCCCATATCTGTGAGCACTTTTCAGACATGGAACATTAAACATTTACTAAAATGCACTAGACTTCTTAAATATGTTTTTAGTAGTCAAGTCACCTTTATTTATGTAGCGCTTTTAACAATACAGGTTGTAAAAAAGCAGATGAACAGCATTAAATAGGAAAATAGTGTGTCAATAGAGCAAAATAAAAAAAAAACAGTTAATCTTCGAATTCAGTGATATCATCATCCTGCTCAGTTCAGTTTAAATAGTATCTTTGCAATCAAGTCGACAAAATTGTTGGAAATTAAGTGTCCCCAACAAACCAAGCCAGAGGCGACAGCGGCAAGGAACCAAAACTCCATCGGTGACAGAATATAGAAAAAAACCTTGGGAGAAACCAGGCTCAGTCGGGGGGCCAGTTCTCCTCTGTCCAGACGAAACCAGCAGTTCAGTTCCACGCTGCAGCAAAGTCAGATTGTGCAGAAGAATCATCTGTTTCCTGTGGTCTTGTCCTGATGGCTGTCTAGGTCTAGGAGACAAGGTCTTGCCTGTTTGTCTGTATCTTGGGCTCATCTAGTTGTCCTGGTCTCCGATGACATTCAGGGCTGTAGAGGTCCTCTCTAGGTGCTGATCCACCATCTGGGCTGGATCGGGGTGACTGCAGTGACCATCTGATCTGGATACAGACTGGTTCTGGTGGCTACAGTGACATTTTAATATCCTAATTATTATCAAATTGCCAGAGTTTTGAGAATGCAACGGATGTGGAGGACTATAGTGCAATAAGAGCTTGTTCAAATACTAAGTTGCTAAACCATTCAGGGCTTTATAAGTAATAAGCAAGATTTTTAAATCTATACAATGTTTGATTGGGAGTCAGTGCAGTGTTTACATAACCAGGCTAATATGGTCATACTTCCTGGTTCTATTAAGAACTCTGCTGCATTTTGGATCAGTGTGAGTTTGTTTATTAAGCGTGCAGAATAACCACCCAATAAAGCATTACAATAATCTAACCTTGAGGTCATGAAGGCATGAATTAAAATTTCTGCATTTGACATTACGAGCATAGGTCATAATTTAGATAAATTTTTGAGATGGAAAAATACAGTTTTACAAATGTTAGAAATTTGGTTTTCAAAGGAAAGATTGCTATCAAATGGCACACCTAGGTTCCTAACTGATGATGAAGAATTGACAGCGCAGCCGTCAAGTCTTAGTGTTCTAGGTTATTACATGCAGAGTTTTTAGGTCCTATAATTAACCTATAATTAAGTAAGAAATTACTTCTCATCCAAGTTTTTATATCAACTATGCATTCCATTCATTTTTCAAATTGGTATGTTTCGCCAGGCCTTGAAGAAATATAGAGCTGACTATCATCAGGATAACAATGAAAGCTAACATCATGTTTCCTGATGATATCTCCCAAGGGTAACATGTAAAGCATGAAAAGTAACGGCCCTACTGAGCTTTGAAGTATGATATACTGCACTTGTGATCGATATGATACTTCTTTAATCACTGCAACAAATAGATGGCAGTTAGTTAAGTACAATTTGAACCTTGCTTATGCACTTCCATTAATGCCAGCAAAGTTTTCTAGTCTATTCAAGAGAATGTTGTTATCAATAGTGTCGAATGGAGCACTAAGATCCAATAGCACTAATAGAGAGACACAACCACGATCAGATGACAAGAGCAGGTAATTTGTAACTCTAAGGAGAGCAGTCTCAGGACTGTGATACAGTCTACATCCTGACTGGAAATCCTCACAGATACCATTTTTCTCTAAGAAGTAATATAAATAAAAAAGGATACTATCTTTTTTAGTTTCTTGGAAAGAAAAGGAAGATTCGATATCTGTCTGTAGTTGACTAGCTCTTTGGGGTCTAATTGCGGTTTTACAGGGTAAAGATCTTGTGCCATGCTCCTCCTCATACTGCAACCTTAAACACATATCTGCTAATCTAAATTAATGTTAAAAGTTTGTTATCCGTTAGATTTTTTCAGCAAGGATGCATTCAGTTTAGGGTTAACCCTAACCTAACCTAACCTAACCCTACTTTACTCATCAGTGTCGTCACGAGCTGTAGGGTTTAATTTGGTTTTGTTTGTGTTATATTTTACCCGTGTTTCCCAATCACATACATTATAAGACTGACAGACTGCAATGGTTTGTGTTAAAAATCTCCACTGTATTTGTATTCTACTGAAGAAACAAAAGCCCCTTTCACACTGCATGTTGGACCCAGCATATTGCCGGAACATTGCCGGGTCGCCTTCTGTGTGAAAGCAACCACGTCCCGGGATTGATTCCTGCACTGAACCCGGGTCGGGGACCTAGTAACATTGCCGGGTTCAACCTGGGACGAGCGCTGTGTGAACAAAAGTCAGATCTAATGCCGTGTCGAAGTGATGACGCACGTTATCGTGCAACTCTTTTACCGGCTGTTTTGAAGGAAGATTCGCGATGAAAACATATGTGCAAACTGTAATGAAGCAGAGATCAATTTGTTCCTCACTTTCCGTGCTGATGCAGAGATCGTCTGCTTGCTTCAGTGAAAGTATAACGTGCCTAATGTTTTCGACTCGTACATTACACGTCACACCCTGATGTCATGTGTCGTTACGGGATCTTCACGGGTTGTGTGTGAAAGCACACACATATCCCGGGTCATCACTGGCAGTGTGAAAGTGCAAATTCTAGCGACCCGAGCACAATTGCCGGAACACTTTACCCGTGTATTTGCCGGAATGGCAGTGTGAAAGGGGCTAAAGTCACCTACATTTTGGATGCCCTGGTGGAAAGCAGATAAACATCAAATTTAAATTTTTGGGTGAACTATCCCTTTAAATCCGCCTCTTCCTCCTCCCACAGTCCAGCCCCTCCAGTAGATGGAGTCTAGATTCATTGAGAAACATAAGCACGGTGACTCGAAGAGTTTCACAGAGTTTATCGTTTCCCTTTTTAGCAGGTGAAAGATAATTAAAATATAATTTATCCACCTCATTGAAGCAAAACAGGACTAGTTCGTTGACTTCTTGATTTCAGCTAGAGAAACCGCGATGCGTTTGGAGGTGGAAAGCGTCCGTTCGCTTTAACGCGACACAAGTTTCCACGTAGGCTGTTATCTTCTCGTATACTCAAATGTTTTACAACTTATAACAGCGAACACGCCAAGACATGGTTTCAAAGTATGGAAACAGAAGACGTGACGGTTAGAGAGCAACTATTTCACAACCAAGTCCGAGAAACCATTGTGAGTTTCCCTTTATTTGCTTTTCTGGTTTACAATGATTATGAATTACTGTTTGCAGTGTTACAATTCTGAATGCGCCATTGTGTTTTTCCTAAAGAAAACCAATAAGCATTGAATGATTAGATGTTTGTGTGAACCATGATCCTGTGTACGAGGACTTTATGTTCTCATAAAATCCTGATTTCACTGTGAATATGTTGTCCTTGCTTATTTTTATAGAACATTTTTTTTATAGAGTATTGTGTACATAAAGAGACCCTTTATTTGGAACGTTAAGAACGATTACATGGTGATGCACAGCTGCTCAATGGAATACCGAGACTGCTCCAGTGTCCAAAACTATCAATCAATCCAGTGTCCAAAATTCTTTTTTTTTTTTTTAGAACAAATGAGCTTTTGGGGTCCTTGTGCATGAAAATGTCTGTCACCTAATAAATTACAACTATAACTGAACTTCAGACCTCAGTACAGAGAGATGCTTGGAGTTAACCTTTACTCCTTCACAATGTATCCCACTCAGCATTTAGAACAATACATTTGGTGCTTTTTATTTTTTTTAAACCACTAATCTGGTAGATTAAGTAATTCACTAGCTACAAAAACTGTCCTCCGAAAAATATAGATTAAATGACAATGTAATACATCAGTTAAAAATTCTAGTCATAATCTGCTTGAAGCAGTCGTAGGGATTGTCCACTTCATCATTTATTTTTCTATCAAACAAAAGCTCCACTTTAGGATAATTTAAGTGCATACACTCTAGTCTCTTATACACTGTTCTGTTCTTGTGTGTGATGCAAAGCTGTACTCCTCCCAGAAAATGTGAAATGACCATATGGGTCACACCAGAAAATGTAAATCTAGACCTATTGTCATTCCCCGGGCCAAGCACCGCAGAGCTCATGCTGTTATGGTTATTTATCCCTGTTGCAGATGCTTATCTGGGATTTATAATTTAAATCAGTGGTTTTCAACTGGTGGATATTGTCCTGAAAGCATGTCGCTGGACTGTAATCACAGACTAAAGGGAAAGACAGTGCTAAATTTAAAATTGCTAAAAAATAATGCAAACAACTATGTATTTATTTTATTTAATTTTTTAGTTCAAGTAAAAAAAGGTCAGTTCTGCTTTTAAAAAGGGTGGAGAAAATGCTTCACATCATTTCTTGTTGACTCACAAAGATCCTTACAGTACACTTTGCATACAGTCAGACTGGCTCAGATTAATCTGTAATTCAGTAATATGACTAATACTAATAAAAGAATATTAGGCTCAATGATTCTTCACTGTGTTATGCTAAATAATTACTTATGTTATTTATATCCAAGTTGTCATTGTTCATATTCATAAATTTTCCATGTTGTATAGTTCATTGTAATCTGATTAGCAGATTTGCTGCGGTTCCCACTCTGTAGATGTGCAAGGAAGGCAGTGTGTATTAAGGTGCATATTTGAACATGTTACTTGACCAACAACAAAAGAGAGTTTTATACTCCCGCCTGCAGGTGTTTACTAAGAAGTGATCTTAATGAATGGACACAATATTGTTTGTTCCTCATTAAAACCAACTCGAATTGAATATTTCCCGAAGTTCTATCCTAATCCTATCTATAAATGGTTTAGTACCTCTCATCAAATCAAGTTATATTAGTATTTTTTTTCATAATCTGTCTCAGGGCACAACTAATGTTGTCTTTCTCATTGTGTCAATTTCCCGTTCGTGCGATAGCTGACTGTTTTGCTAAACAGGCTGTTTCACTTGAATAAATAACTTGGGGTTGGTTCCAGGTCTCATTGTGCAGTGAGAATTACCCAGAGCAGATGAATGAGCCTTAAGATTCAGAACGTTTGAGCTCCGCTTGGTCAGCAGGTACACTATATGACCTGGTAACACTTGCATTATACAGTCGGTCAGTCAAAGTAATATTTACCCATATTGATGAATAGGTTTGAAAACATGCCCACCATTGCCCTAATAATAGATTTCGTATCTTCTGTTTATTGATAGGGACTGGTAAATATTGTCTTTGTCCACACTTTTGGTTGTCTGAAAGGATTTAAAGGGAAACCGTGCATACAATGACATTGGCGTCACAAAGTGTCATTCCACACCTGTATGACGTTTCTTTCAACAAAAATAAGCTCAAAAGAAGATGCTTTAAATGAGAGTCTGTTGAGTCCAGTGTTGTTTTGGACCCTATTGACTTTCATTGTATCGATATAAAAACCCTGAGGTATTTAAAAAAATGTATTTGACTGGTTATTAAATGAGAACTGGACATTTATTCTCATGTTATATCCAACAGTTTTGTTACGCAATCTTTTGTTTCAGTTTTGACATGCTATATTTTAGCTTGGCTGTTTTAACTTGAGGGTTGAGTATATTCTTTTTTAGTCGACTGAAAACAAAGTATTCAAATGCTGAGCAAACAAATCTGTGTGAAAAACCTTCAGAGTTTCAGTGATACTATCCCACGGATCAGTTGTTTTCACTGCTGTTTGCACTTTAAAGACAAAATCCCAGTTTCCTGTCCCGTCACCTCCCTCTTCCTCCTGCTGTCATTCTTTCTCTCTTTTATTCAACATAATGGTTGCTTCAGAAATGTTTTTGTCTTCTTCAGTTCACTCAATATAACCCATACAACACACCTGTAAGGTGTGTTCAATACATAATCGTCATGTCTTTTGTATCACTTCTCAAAAGTATTGTTTCCACAGTGCAGATCTTATATCTGAAATCAGGATAAAGGTTAATCATTGAATTAGAAGGTTATTGTCATGTGGACAGATGCCACTGCAGCTCTCTCTGGATGAGAAGTGTCAAGCATTGCCCTTTCTCCATGTTAAAGTAGTGCCAAAAGAGATATTGAATAATAGCTGCCAGCATTGTACAGGAAATGTGTACAATCAGATTTTTAGATATTGTGGCTTTGTAGGTTTATTTTAAAGTTTAATGAGACATAGACCAGAATTCAGAGTAAGCTAAGTTTTTTTAACAACTCTTTTGGACATGCTTCATTAATTCATTAATTCATAAACATTAGGGATGTTCATATATATATTAGGGGAGGCGCGGTTCAACTTTTTCACAGTTCATTTTTTAAAATGGTTTTAGAGTCACGATTTCGGTACAGTTCAGTGTGTGCTATGTTTATAAAAATGTATATTAAAAAAATAAGAATATTCTATCCAACTACAAGCAACAGCACATATAAATAAAACAAAGATAAAAAAATAAGGTGATTTTTTTTTTTTTTTTTTTTTTTTTAGGTAGTTCTAGTAGTTTAGTTTAAACGGTGCTGTTCAGGTCTCACCTGTGCGTGCACCTGCTATCAGCACCCGGGTGATGACGGAATAAATGACAGCATCACATTGAACAAGAGTGAATGGTTTTTTGGAATGCAAGTGAAGTACATAATAAATAATAATTTGACATTCAAATACATCACAAATACGGAAACATTGGATTTTGTGTAGAATGAGAGACCCAACGTTGGCTTTATTTTTGTTATAGCCTAAATTCATTTGTTTTGGCTTGTCGTTTATATATAGCTATAGCTTCTTATTTTTAATTCTTGTTCTTTCCTGAATACTGTTAATTGAAAGGACTGTTGTGGAGTGAGGGGAATTAAAATATCCCACCTATGTTTACAGTGTTTATTATAATGTTTGTAAACATTTTTCACGTCGGCCGTAGGCCTATTTCTAAATGAAATAATAAAACACAACTTATGTTTTTTTTCTCTCTAGAAACTTTTTTTTTTATATGCGTAGCATAAGTCTATTTCAACCATGCAGCAAACCTTTTTAAATATTTTGATAAATTCCTGAAAATGAATAAATGACTTTAACCGTTTAACTGATTGTATTAATCGGTTCAAAATTCTTAACGGTCAGTTAACAGTTAACTAGTTGAAATAAACATCAATAATAAACATTATAAACATTACATTTTTCTATTCGTTTTCTATTGCATCACTACTGTATTTGTTCTGTTCTGGTCAAATATTGAGATGTTGCAGCATTACAATTGTTTTTGGCTCTTATGATTTAAGGCTTTTTTATTTTTTATAATTCACTTACTGATTCACTTTCTTTTGCCACAAAAATCACTGTTTTTTTTTTATTTATTAATTTTTTTTAGATATATATTCCGGGGCCCTAAATACATTTCTTCCCATTATCTTTTATCAATAATATGTCTTTAATAATTTCTATAATATCTTTGACTGGTCCCATCCTATCCCATCACCGATCTGTGTGTTATCATTAAGAACCAAATGTCCTCGAGTTGGAGCTCTTATGTCACAGAGCTGTAAAGACTATCTGGACTGTGTACAGCTGCATGTATCTGTGATAACGGGGCTGTGCTGGAGTGTGTTTCGTGACCTCTGCTCTCTTACAGTCTACTGTCTAACCTGTCCTTGATAACTTAAATTGGCATCACATCTAAGCAGCCTGTTTGAACAGCATGTCTTGTCACTGCCTGTTGTTGATTGTGTTGCTCATATTAACTGTGTGACTCATACTGCAGATGCCTGTGAAAATGTGTGTCATCTGATATTCTGCAAAGTGGCATTTGCACCCTATCTTTCAAGAAAGATTGTGATTATTCCTTTGTGGAACATGAAATTAAAAGTTTTGAAGGATGTTCACACTGCTCTCTTGCATGTAATGAAATTGAGTGGAGCCCAAGTGTAGTGTTCGTAATGTTCCTATAAGGACTCTGAAAGCTAAAAAAGGACAGTGAGGACTGTTGACAGAATTATTGGTGCCCCCCCGCCTAACCTCCAAGAACTTTACACCTCCAGAGTGAGGAAAAGGGCTAGTAACCCTGGACCCTTCACACCCAGCACACTTCCTCTTTCAACTGTTGCCTTCTGGTATGTGCTAGAGAGCACTGAGTACCAAACAAGATCAGCTTTTCCCCCAAGGCCATGTTCCACCTGAACAAGACATAACATCCTTCAGGACTGCACAAATAACTTTGACTGTACATCAAAACTTTTCATCTCTAAATAGCATATTCACATTCACAATTCTGTCTATTGATTTTTTTTCTCTGTATGTTATAACCATATTATTTTTTACTTATTGTCTATGCACTTGTTTTTTTATTACACCATATTACCTTAAATTATATTTATGTCTGCACTATGTCTGTACTTTCTGTACTGGAAGCTCCTGACACGAAGATAAATTCCTTGTGTGTGTAAACACTTGGCAATAAAGCCATTTTGATTCTGAAAATAGATCTGTGCACTGTGTTTATATTATCAATCTTTTTTTCCCCTTCTCTTCAGACTTTTAGAATGACAAGCTGCAGTGTTTTACGTCATGTTGTCTGTAAATAATGTATAATTTTGAATGTTTTCAAATTGCGCTGACGTTCTTCTGTTTTCTTTGTTTTAGATTTGCGTGCTGCTTTTCATTTGCCTCTACATCTTGTCACACTTCATTCTCACTCACTTTAAGAAGAATGCAGAGTTTGTCGCTGGTAAGTGTAAAGTGTAACCCCGGAACCTCTGCTGTTGTTCGGCTTCATATTGTCCAGTCCTTTAAAGCACAACTGTGATTTACTACAGCTCTTCTAAGAGCTAAATAACATTTGTTGGTCAGCACAACCTGACACGGTCATGCTCTTGCACTTTCCAAAAAGTTTGGTATTTTGTTTGGTATCCAGTCACGCTCAGATAATGTAGTATTCTGTGTTAATTGTTAAATAATAGAAATCATCTTCAGAATAGAAGAGTAAAAACTTCTGATAGCTGTCAACAGCTGTTATGTAACATTGAAGGAGGGCATCAGTGGGGATGAGGAATGTTCCCGACCCGTGAGATAAACATAGGCCCCCTGCCCGAACACTGCCTGAGGTTTCATAAGAGAACATTACCTTGGGTTTTGGTATACACCCCAGAAATAAACTCTCTGCTCTTTCCAGGTTCTGCTATACCTACTTGCAGTGAAATCTGAGGGATGTGTTTTTTTTTTTTACATCAGGCTAGTTAAGACTGTTGAAGGATTGTTAGGAACCATCAACAGAGAATGAATTCTGTTCCAAAACAGCTAGATACAGAACAGAATGCAGGGGTCTTGAAATATGTGAGATGTGCTCCTGTGTCATCACAACATTTAAATACCTCAATTTAGCACATGCTTACATGATCAAACAATAAAAAATAATGCAGACGGTTATAAGAATGTCATTTACACACACTTAAAAAACATTGTGTACTCAACTGCCAGCCAAACCATTACCATATTCTAATATTGGAACATAAACAGAATCCCTTTACAAGACTGTTTGTGAAGGGCTGGAGCAGTTTCTTCAGTTGGATTCAGTTGGTGGTTTTGAAGGATATGTGCAGAGAACCTGTTTTGCAATAGGTTTTCGAGCACTCCCAGGAAATGTCACACATATCTACCCTGCAGCTCTGTCACACTGTGCATGTTTGGCTCTTCTCACATGTGAATGTTTGAGATATACGTCCCATGTTCTTAATCCATCCCTGTTAGTAAGACCAATTCCTCTTGAAACGGATATTGCACACTGCAATAATGCACTCTGTAGTGCAATGATGAAAAATCTAACCATGAAAGCTTCCCCAGGCTTCTTACAAAATATAGCGCAACTGCGCTCACAGCAACCAAAGTTTGAATCCCGCCTCGAGGTCCTTTGTTGATCGCCCCCCCCTCTCCCCACCCCAATACTTTCCCGTCATCTCTCCACTGGCCTCTCAAAATAGAGGCAGCAGTGGCTCAGTGGTTCATGTAGGTTGTCTACAAACTGGAAGGTTGGTGGTTCAATCCCTGGCTCCACCTGAACAAGTGTCGAGGTGTCCTTGAGCAATACACCTAACCCCAGCTGCTCCCGACGAGCTGGACGGCGCCTTGAATGGCTGACACCGCAATCGGTGTGTGAATGAGTGTGTGAATGGGTGAATGTGAAGCAACTTGCAAAGCGCTTTGGATGGCCATGTGGTCTGTTGAAAGCGCTATATAAATGCAGTCCATTTACCATCTACTTCACAGAATAGCTTCATGCTGAATATGGCTCAATTTCAGTTCAAGGCTGAATTGTGTCTGCAGTGGGATAGTGTTGTGGTGACTAACATATTTCCTTTTTTGCCCACAGATGACATTGAGGATGCCACTGTCAACAAAATTGTGTAAGTTCCTTTTTTCTTCTTCTTCTTCTTAATTTAAGCTACATGACTATTGGATTTTGGTCAGTAATAGCCAATATCTATTTAGGCAAGCAAAATCAAATTTAGTTTGGTTCCTTTCCAGTGTTTAAAATCCCATTTTCACCATCCAATAAATTCCAAATGCATAAAATCAGCTCCCACCCTACTTAAGTGGTTGGATATCTTGTTTCACTCAGAAATTTGTCATGTTATGGCAGAAAAATGTTACATTTCACATCAAAAAGGAAACTAGGCAGCTGAGGACACCATACTGGTTGCTATTTTGCTCTTTTTTTTTCTTTTTTTTTTTGTTTGCCCTGAATGGGTGTAAGTGGACAGTTTGCCCTTTGGTCTCCAGCGTGGCATTTAAAAACTGCCGCCTTTCACTGTTGGCACTATGTCAAAGTAAAGGGCTGCAAAATGCTTCCTGACCCTTCTTTGACTGTTTTTCTCACTCTGCAGGTTGCGGCTGTGTACATTCACACTCTCTGTGGCCGTATGTGCAGTACTGCTTCTGCCCATCTCCATCCTGTCCAATGAAGTCCTTCTCATGTTCCCACACAGTTACTACATGCAGTGGCTCAATGGCTCGCTCATCCGTGGTAAATACATGAATATCTAATAACTTTGCTTTGCACATTTGGGTTATGTGACTATAATATCAATAGTTATCTATCTAATTGATTTACAACTTCTCAAATAGTATTTTGTTGCCCAATCTGAGACGTTAATATTTATTCCCACAAGGTCTTAAGACTTAACACAATGTCTATGGCTCTGTGTCGTGTTATCTCGGGTTGGGCATGGCGGCAAGCCTGCCAAGAGTATAATATGTTCTGTCTGTAAATCTAAGACTACTATTTAGTTTAAAATCCAGATTTTAATTTGCACTTTGATAAGCACATGGTGAAATGCCTTTTCTAGTGTTTTGCAGTGCACGTGCAACACCTGACCTCATAAGCTTCACAGATTGTTTGTGATTGCAATAGAATTAGCCAGGAAACCTCAGACCAACTGAGAAATAAACAGAACAAAAGCTTAATGGCACTTTAGATGTAGAGCTAGTAAAAGTTGAAGTTAGTATGGCACGTGGATGCCCCCTAGCGGTGTGTAAGTTTGACGGATTCTTTTTATTCTACCTGTTTATCTCGTAGTTCTTATGAATACACAATATGAAACATAACTTTAAATATTGCTCATATATACTACTGGTCCAAACTTTGGGGATGGTAAAAAAAAAATATATATATATATATATAGTCTCTCACAAAGGTTGTATTTATTTGATCAGAAATAACAGTAATAGTGTAATATATGTAATTATAATATAAAATAATTATATATTTGAGTTAAAAGTAATTTATTTCTGTGATGGCAGAGCTGAATTTCAGCATCATTACTCCAGTCTACAGTGTCACAATGGTCCTTCAGAGATTTTTCTTGTATGCTGATTTGGAGCTCAAGAAACATTTCTTGCTATTATCAATTTTTTGGAAACTGTGATAAATTTTTTAGGATTCTTTGAATAGACATATAATTCTTTACTTTTGAAATTTGTAACTTTGTAAAAGTCAATTTTGCTTAATTAGATGCATCCATGTATAATAAAAGTATTTAAAAAAAACAACAACTTTAGAACAGTATTACAACCATAACTGTACATGGGTGTGTTATCATGCAGGATGTGGGTTTTTGCTTTTTATTATGGTTAGACTACAAAATCATGTTTCATTTACTTAATCATTCTCTATATGTTTCTGTTTCAGGCTTGTGGAACCTAGTCTTCTTATTTTCAAACCTTTCATTGGTCTTCCTCATGCCGTTTGCCTATTTCTTTACTGAATCAGAAGGATTTACTGGGTCCAAAAAGGTAAAAATGTCATTAGTGTAGCGGTAAACACAAATCCAGAGCACTTGAACTCAGTTCTGTATCTGATGTCCATTTGGTATGTGTGTGTTTTCTCATCTGAAAGGGCATTATGGCGCGGGTCTATGAGACCGCCGTGATGCTGCTGCTCCTCAGTCTGCTGGTGCTGGGCATTGTGTGGGTGGCATCAGCCCTCCTCCATCACAATTCCGCACGTGAGAGTCTTTATGGTGAGGCTGTGTAACATTAGAGGCTATGCACTGCACTTGTTTAGTCTCTTTGATTGCCTTCAGTTGAATAGAGCACAGTTTATAATGCCAGTTAGACTCCCAAATTTCCTCTTAATTGTATAAATGCAAAAAAAAAGAGAAAGAAATAGTCTTATTAATAGTCTTCTGTTTTTCTTGTTCTTTCTAGACTTGTGGGAATATTACCTACCCTATCTTTATTCTGGAATCTCACTTTTTGGAGTTCTACTGCTTTTGTGTAAGTGTGTTTAAATGTATGTACTATTTATATGTTGTTGGTAGGTATAGTGTTTTGGTATTTGCATATGGTTGCACTTGACATCCTATAATTATATTTGTTGCATTTCATTTCTTTTTCTTTCTTTTTTTGTTGTTGTTGTTATAGTGTGCACACCCTTTGGGCTTTCACGGATGTTTAGCATCACTGGGAGCTTATTGGTCAAACCTCGGGTAGGTAGACATAATACCTGTTAAAATTACATTTTTATTGTGATGTATTTGCACAGGTGGTATGAAAATTGTTTATGAAAGACACCACTTACACTCATGAAGACTGCAATTATTTGATTAAAAATAAGTATAAAAACTGATTATAAAAAAAAATCAGACTAATGTGCAGATTTTATGTGCAAGAAATATTTCTTATCATTATCAGTGTTGAAATTAATTCAGGGTTGTACTGCTGAATATTTTTGTGTAAACCATATGTCCTTTCAAGATGAATTGAAAGTTAAAAAAAAACAGCATTTATTTGAAATTTTATTTTTGATTAACAATAATGTCTTTACTTTCTTTACTGTCACTTTTAATTTATTCTTGCTGAATAAAAGTATTAATATCTTTGAGATCTCTTACTGAGCGCCAAATGTTTAAAGGATGGAGTAAATATTTGAGGAATTAGAGCTATGAAGTTTTGTCTTTTTTTTTAAATTATTATTATATATTTTTTTAAGTTGTTGGAGAACCTAGAAGAGACCATGAACTGCACAGTGTTTGAAGAGGCCTCTCTGTCCAGGAAGTTGAAAAGTGAGTATCAGGATGTGAGAAAGACATACTGGCTGATAAGGAAGTGACCCCACCTTATACAGATTTCTTTCTCTTTTCTCTCATTTTCTTTTTAATGTCCAAAGAAGCTTTACTGGCATGTCAAACACCATGGTTTCCTATCACTCTTTCTCTTTCAGGTAACACCTTCTGTTGGATGAGTGCAAACCCAGAGTCCATCAACACCGAGTTTTTGAGTGTGCAGTCCAAACGCATTGCTTTAGGTACAGACATGCCTCTCAGAGTGTTGAATGCATCAGTCAACTATCATGAATTGCTCTTCACCCTTGCTGCTTCCATTATAGAGTTGAGGAAAAGAGCATCTCCATGGCAGCGCAACCTGGGATACCCAGTGGCCATGCTGCTGCTTTTAGCTT